>NC_081564.1:1833745-1933221 GCF_022355385.1 Mustela nigripes
GTGTGCGTATGAGTGTGTGTGAGTGTGCGTGTGAGGGTGTGCATGTGAGGGTGTGCACTGCAGGTGGGTCTGCAGATCTGGAAGGATAGAGATACTATCTGACTCCACTCTCTGGAGAGTACTGGAGAGAAGCAGTATTCCCCATTTTTATTTCTTCTTTATGCATCTTTTTCCAATCATTGGAGTTTATTTAAAAACTCCATTATACTTTGGATAAAAGCAATATTTAAAACAATATTTAAAAAACAAGATTAAAAAATAAAGCAACACAGGCGACTGATCACAGCCCTTGGGGATGAAAGGTGAGCATTGTGTTTGGGTCTCCATTGCAAAGGCCAGGAGCCGAAATCGTCGAATCCAAATGTCAGTGACCTTTGAAAGAATGATATTTAACAGGTTGGGACTGAGCCCACAAAGAGGTTATGGAACTTCTCAGCCATAATTTGTATTGCTTCGATATCAATATAGATGAATATTTCATCAAAACAGAGCACATTTATGCAAGGCGTGCTCTCTCCTGATTAGCACTGAACTTGCCCTGGGCGCTTTCCCCGCAGTGGGGAGATTTATTATACAGTAACCGGCTGAGCTCTCCTGCGGGTCAAGGGTTAAAGCTACAGAAACATGATTTGAGACTCATCTGAGCTCAGCTTTGCCGGAAAGATAAACAGAAGGATTATCAAAGCCTTTTCACGATATTAGTTAAATGCCCTGCCATGCGGGGGCGGGGGGGAGGCTTCCAAGTCTAACCACCACCGAGCCGGTAAACCCCACGACCACTTTCACGAAATCGTGAGGACTTGAACGCCGCTGCCCACTTCCCGAAGTTACAGCGACAGGCACGCGTCATTTCTAGCCTGGAAGTGTTCAAGGTTGTCTCCTCCCGGTCCCTCCCCCGATCCGTGATGTGCTGTAAATTAAAATAAACATCTGACTGTGGTTCCTCTGAGATCTTTCACTTCTCACAGCAGCGGAGCAAACGGTTTCAGCTCCAAGTGTTCCTGGAGGAGGAGGGGATGGCCCTGCCTTTGCGGGGAGCCGGGCTGCACCCCTGCATGGACAGCAAGCCGCTTTCACTTTGGAGTCATGCTCAGGTGGGGAGACACTGAGGCAGACCAGCTCCTACCTCTGTCGCCAGGCTGTCCGCCCTTAGCACTGCTGCCATCTGCAGGGAAAGGGGCAGGGGAGTCTGGGGTGTCTGGGGGGCTCAGTCGATGGAGCGTCTGCCTTCAGCTCAGGTCATGATCCCAGGGTCCTGCGATCGGGTCCCACATTGGGCTCCCTGCTCAGTGGAGAGCCTGCTTCTCCATCTCTGCCTCTCTCTCACTTTCTCATGAATAAAGAAAATATTTTAAAAAGAGAGAGAGAGACAGAGAGTGGAGTCCATGTATCAAGGGGGTGTTAGGAGGAACTTAGCAGTTTGGAATTTAGTTCCCCTGTTGATGATCAAAGAGAAAGTAGCTTTGAAGCGGAAAGTTACAGAAAAGCTCACATATGCCATTTCATATAAAATCTCCCCGAAAGAAGTCCACATTTCAGCGCGCCCCATCCTACGTGAGGAGCAGCGGCCAGGCGTTATTTGGGAGGTATGACTTTGAGATTTGCCTTCTCATCGTCTGTGTGTGTATGTGTGGACGCGGGGGGGGGGTGTATTTATGGGTGCACATGTGGTGTGTGTGTGTGCACACACGCTGTGCATGTGCCATGTGGGGTGTGTGTGCACACCCTGTGCGTGTGAGTGTGCACTGTGCATGCATATGTGGGGTGTGTGAGCGTGCACTGTGCGTGTGTGGTGTGTGTGTGCACTGTGCATGTGTGTGGTGTGTGTGAGCGTGCACCGTGCGCGGCGTGTGTGTGTGTGTGCACCTGCGCGTGCGTGGCGTGTGTGTGAGTGTGCACCGTGCGCGTGCGTGGCGTGTGTGCGTGAGTGTGCACCGTGTGTGTGCGTGGCGTGTGTGTCAGTGTGCGCTGTGCGCGTGCATGGTGTGTGTGAGTGTGCACCGTGCACGTGCGTGGCGTGTGTGTGTGTGCGCCGTGCGCGTGCGTGGCGTGTGTGTGAGTGTGCACCATGTGCGTGTGTGGCGTGTGTGTGTGTGTGCGCCGTGAGCGTGCGTGGCGTGTGTGTGTGAGTGTGCCCCGTGCGCGTGCGTGGCGTGTGTGTGTGAGTGTGCCCCGTGCGCGCGTGTGTTTTCTTTGCATAGCTCGCATCCTTTCCCACCATGCCCAGTTGCCGCAATAAGCCACTTCCCTTTACATGTCATCTCTAAATGGAAACAGAACAAAGAAAACAGGACAAAAGGAATCAGGGAATTTTCCAAAGGCACATTTGATGTACAAGTATAAACAGGAAAGAGATGCCTGGGGAGGCCGGAATTGCTCAGGAGACAGCTGTTCGCGCGTGTCGTTGGAGAAGGTGCAAAGGAAGAGGCGACAGGAAAGGAACGGCAGGAAAGGAGCGGGTTCGAGAAAGACTCCACCTTCCCGTGTGCTATTTTAAGTTCCATTAGCACTAGCAGAAGCGAGCCCGTGTCGGATGTATCCAGCGTTACCGTGGGAGCTGGCCCAGAGCGACAGGGACGGGCTTCGGAACGAGTCCCAGCGCCTCCTCTCTGTATGCCACTGAGGCCAGCTGGAGGCATGGGGGTCCCCACACTGCCGAGGGTCAGGTTGCTGGTAATTCGGGGTCACCGTGTCCCCACACGCGGCCCAGTCAAGCCTCAATGTGACACAGGCTGGTCCCATTTTACAAAACTTGGAACGAACCCTGGATCAGTCTTGCACTGGTTGTCAGTCGTTGTGGATAAAAACCATAGGCCTGTTACTCATTTAATTTTTATGGGGAGACCTCGGGCTCTCCACTGTCCTGTTAAATACGTTCTAGAAAACCTTGAGCCAGAAACAAACATTTCTGGCGAAATCCAACAGAATGAAATGGGAGGGGATAGGGAAAAGAATAGGAGAGACTTTTGGTGATGCTCTTGGACCTGGACTACCTGCTGCTTTCAGCAGACACGGCTGAGCCGGGCGTCTCAGCTCTCCTGAACACGGGGTTTAACTTGCTTAGGGACACAGAGCCCAAGGGCATTTTCTGCTTTCTGAGAGGCTGTGACTGTGTTTGTCTTTCTCTCTGTGGATCTTCTAGGGGACAGTTTACTCTGGTGACAATACAGTTAGCAGCAGGGTACGAAGCAGGGAGCAAAGTCTACACAATGCGTTGTACGAAGCAACATGTCCGCACCGGGTGTTGCTTGACCCCTGACCTTCCCGTCTCACTCATTCCCAGGATCCTCCCTCGACATGGAGGCTGTGCCTACAGCACAGACGGGAATACAGGATGCCCGAACCGGTACCCGGCTTGCTCAAGGCCACGTGGCCGGACGTATGAGCCATGATGCACACCGACGCGCACGGACCCAGGTTTTATGAACAGCCCCCACCAGATCATGGAGAATTATGTGGGGATCCACAGGGTTTTCTGGGCATCCCTCCTCGACAACATCATCTCAAGGTCCGGTTAAACTCTGCTGATGCTGAAGAAGAGCAATGAATAATTCAAAAAACAAAAAAACAAACAAACAAAAGAAAACCAAGTAACTCTGGGACGCAGTGCGCCAAGTTAAGACAGAAGTGAATTTGACTGTGAGAACCAACGTGCGGCACTCCCGGTATGGAACAGAGTTTCCGAGTTAAATTGTTGACGAGAAGGAGATTCAATGGCACTTTGGTCCTAAGTGATTTTACCTGACCTCCAGCACGAAGGAGAACTGTGTCATTACACGTTGTGTTCTTCAAGTGTCAGATTGTCAGTGGCTTAACCTTGTTAATGCTGTACAATTTTGTTCCAGTCAGCTACTTTCTTCTCTTCTTTTCCCTCCCAACGCTCCCCCTACCTCCTTTTTTTTTGTTCAGAGGCAGCTGCTGGCCTGGAGCCCTTATAAAGAGCAGGAAGGACCCGAAGCCACAGGCAGGATTAAAGGGCTGATCCGAACCTTAGATCTCAGCTTTAAAGTTGTAATGTACAGTGAATTTGGTTACATGGAAAAGGAAACAGTAATTGTTGAAGTATGTTTTCTTAAGCTACGGAGTAATTTTTCAAATGCTTGCCTTTAATCCACGGACAGGCTTGCGTTTGAGAAAATATGGTCTCGCTGCTTGGGATCAGTCTGAGCATCTGAAACCTGGATCTTGGAGCTACGTTTTGTCATTTCTTTCAAAAAATAAAAAGATGACTGGCATCCAAGGATCAGGTTTGAAAGGTTGCTTTTTCTGGCTACCGTAATTCTGCCGCTTTGGTTTTGGGCTGTTGGAATGGCTTGACGTCTCGTGCTTCTTCCTTAATATTTGAGACAGTGCCTGTTTTTTCTTTTTTCTTTCCTTTCCTTTTCTTCTCTTCTCCTTCCTTTTTTCCTTCCTTCCTTTCTTTCTATCCCCCCCCCCCTTTTTTTAAGACACCTGTGAGTTCACTGTGACCAGACTAGGACCTATCTAATCACGCCTGGGTGGGAAGGTTGGGGATGGAGAGAGAGGGTCTGCTTGTCGGTAATCGAGACAGCGCTTCCCCCCACGCCACCCTCCACGTTCACCGCTCACATCAGAGCAACGTGGGTTTCAGGACCCCGGGAGCACCACTTGAATTCTGTCTGTGCTGCTTCCCAGATCTGAGCCCTCGTGCAGTTGGCTCAACATCCAAAGCCTCAGCTTGCTGTTGGGAATCTGGGGAACCTAAAACAATCCTTTCTGTGCAAAGTGTTGGACACGAGGTGTACACCTGGTGTGAGTGTCGCCCAGCGGGTCCTGCCTGTCTCAAGCAGGATCTGCAGGACTCCTGAATTTCTTCAGGGATGAAGTTCAGAGCCTCTGTACGGCAGAGTTCCCACCCCATCAGCCAGCAGCGACCGTTGTGTTGTGGCCGTTTATGCCCCACGTGCCACAGACTGCTCCTTTTGTAAAACAGGACAGAAATAAATGCCCAGAGAAGCGAAATGAGGAAAAACAAAGACATACAAAATACAAGCTCTTTTTTTTTTTCTTTTTAATTAGCATTGACATACAGCAAACACTGGCAAAATTTGCACCCTCAGGTTGCAATGGTGCCTACTCCAAATTTTTGTACTCATTTCTCTCTAGCAGATTTTGGGCGGTGCTTGGTTATGTGGCCCCAGGAAACTCACAGGAGGGAATTATTATTATTCCCTTGTACAAATCAGGAAATAGACACAGAGAGGTGACATGACTTGCTTTCGGTCAGGCAGCAACTGATGAGGACTGAATTTGTGCTCAGGCTGTTGGAATTCGTGATCAAACCTTAAGGACCCTAGCATAGGGTGGTGGCTCAGGGCATGGGGTCTGGGGCCAAGGTTTAAATCATAACACCTACATGAAACTTCCAGGGGCAGAGAGCGGAGACCGAGACGGTTTGGAAATCTATAATGACAGTGGTTAGAAGCAGGGAAGGCAGAGGGATTGGGAAGGGCAGATGGGAGAGAGGAGTTCAAATCTCCAAAAGTTGACAGTTCCTTGGTTTGTGCACCTCGGGAAAGATGAAATCCTTTCCAGGCTGTTTAGCAAACAAGTGGGATCCTGCTTCCCCAAGCCCAACAGTTCAAGAAAGAAAATAGAGATGATTTCCTTTCTAATTAAAGATCTCAAAATCCTCCATAAAATACTAGAAAATCGAATTCAGTTACGATGCAGAAAGATAACACACCGTGGCCAATTCAGGCTTATTCTGATACCGCAAGGATAGCTCATTATTTAGAGACTTCATGATACAACCCATCACGTGAAGTAGATAAAGAAGCCAAACTACTGGGTCAGCTTGACAAATGCTAGGGAGGCATTTGAACACAAAAGAAACTAGGAAGAGAAAGACACAGCCAGACACAAGGATGAATGTCATCCGGTCAGCTCCTTTCCGGACAGTGAAAAACAGGGACATTCGCATGAAGACTAGAATCAAAAGACTTAAAAACTCACTACCTGTTTTGATCATGTTTTAGCTGATGCAAGAAGGCACGAAATAGAAGTAGGAGGTGTAAACTGTGAAGGGAAGGTATGAAGATAAAGCACGAACAGGAAGAAACCCTAACACTTCGGAGCTGCCTGCCTCGAGTGACGGGGAGGAAGCTATACTCCCGGACGGGGATACTGAAGGTTGCCAAGGCTTCATTGTCTCTGACTAACTTGATTCCAGTGGTGTGAATTCTGTGACAAGATACATATGACACTAACCCACACAGAGAAGGGCAAGCATGCGGTCGCAGTGGACACCTGCCTGAGATGCCCACGCAGAGTGCACGGTGCCTCAGCCGCCCAAGCCCCTGTGCAGCCCGGCCATCACGTCCCGCGGTCTCTGGGTGTGGACACCACGGGCTGCAGGCTCCTGCCTGCGCAGACGACCCCGTCTCTGCACGCCAGGTACCTGGCCGCCAGCTGGGGCTCCCCTGTGCCTCACTCAGCAGGGGCTTCCCACCATTGCAGTGAGTGGGCACGGGTCTGGCTCGGGCACACCGGCAAGTTCTCCGCCCGCCCAGAAGTTAGACCTGCACCTCCCGCATGACGTCTGAGCCCAGGCTGGGGAGAGCCCTCCCAGGCTGGGCTTCCTCGACCTGCGTCTCCCAGCTAGGGTACCTTCTATTTTATACTTAATCATCATCATCATCATCATCATCATCATCATCATCATCATCATCAAAGGATTCTCCATATTAAACTTCCCTTGTTTAAATCACTGGGCAGTTTCTGTTTCCAGGTTGGACCAAGACTGATACAAAGGTGTATTTTGAGAAAGAATGATAAGGAAGGGCTCATGTCACAAGCTAAATATATTTTTATAGCAATGAAGTCAGAAGGGGGCTCGCAGGGCGGGGAACAGACAGAACACAAACTCAAGGACAGGAGAAGACAAAAGAGAGCATTTCAGGTCAGAGGGAAAGCGTGGATTACTTAATAATTTGGGGCCAATTACATAACCATTTAGAACAAAATTAATTAATTTAAGCCCATAATTTATAACTTTCTCTAAAGATATTCTGGGTGGTTTAAATATTTAAACATAAAACAAGGAGCCAAAGAAACACCAGAACCCCAAGTTTGACATGGGTGTATTTATGTTTCATAGTAAAGAATCTTTCTCCGCAGATAAAAAGGGCAGACCTCTTACATGATGTGAAGGAAAAAAATTGATATACGTGGCCACGTCAAGATTTCAACTTTTCCGTAAAATTAAAGAATTTCAAAAGCAAACCTAAAACGTGGACAAGAAACAATGAAAAATATTTTTGATCAATATTAACAAGCCACATTAAACCTCACTAGCAATCACAGAAATGCAGACACAAAGGGAATTCATTTTATGCTTATCACATGATAGCCTACTGGTGTGAGTCTACATTAGCTCGAACTTTCTGGAGGATATTTTTGCAGTATATACCGAACTTTAAAATATGCAATCCTTTGACTTACGTATCCTACTATGAGGAATTTGGCTTAAGGAAATCATCAAAGATAAGCTCCAAGATTTAATAGGCAAAGATACGTATTACAGTACTACTTATAATATTGAAAACCTGCAAACAAATTAAACACCCAAAATTAGGTGATTAGCCAAACAAGATAAAAGGTATTGAATGAAAATCTATGCGATAATTATCGGTAAAATCGTAAACGGATCCTTAATGGCATGAGAAAATGTTCACAGTGTATTTTAAGTGGAAAAAAAACAAGGCACCTAAGAGCAAGCTGCATACAATCAATCATTGTTTATCCAAATATTTTGGGGAGCTGCATGGCCAGCATCGAATTGTCAGCACAGACCGAAGGGGGCTCCTGTCTGGAAGACCTGATTTTTGTCTGGGTCTTTTTGTGAAATGACCCGTCGGCAGTGGGGAGGGGCTGTCCCTTGGTCTGCGCATGCAGCCGCTAGCCCTCTCGTCTTACTTACCCGGAGGGCTGTAAACAGAAGACCCTCTCCCTTCAGAAGTGAGTCTGTCCCTCCTCATTGGTTGTGCCCCTCTCTCTGGCAGCCAGGTCTTGCCCCAGGATCATAGGACACCTTCCCTTTTCTGCTCCCCAAAGTTTGGCAGGACATAGCAGCAAGTGGGATGGTGTGTGGGACTGGTCTCTCTAAAGAATGTTATCCAATGGGACAGGTGGATAGCGCACAGGTTAGATGGGACACGGGAGATTTCAGAGACCTTGGGAATGAGTGGAATGTGCACTGAGGTAACCAAAAACCTATTCCCCAGGACTCCTGTGTTTTAGGGATGGTCTTAGCCAGGAAGTGTTTATAGAGTGCTGAGCTGAGCCACCCAGCCTATCCCCATGTTGCTATTTTGTAGATAAACTGAAAAAAGTCACCCATCTCAGGAAGGACAGTCTGTAGTTTGTACCAAGAAAAATAAATAAATAATCATCTTTGTGTCAGTCAAGTTTCCAGCAGGAGAAAGAATTCATTCAGATGGTTCCCTGCAAGATATTTTAAGGAAGGGACTTCTTGGGAAGGTGGACAGGGCGCAGGGAAGCAGCGCTAGGCTGATTCTCTCCCTGCTTATGGGGACACCAGGCAAGCTGCAGTGAGGGGTGTCTCCCCTGGGGCCCGAATGTTGGAAGCCCCCTGAGTGCTGAGAGGTTTCAGGTGGTCTCGGTCAGCAGAACCTGCAGGTGGGCAGGAATGCAGCCTCCACTGAACCCGGGGGCTGCTCCACGAGACGCTCAGTAAGAAATGCTCTGCCTGCCTCTCCTCCTGCCCTGTGGTTTCTGCCTGTGCCTACCTCCCAACCCCGACAGCAGCCGGCTCAAAGGCAGCCAGCAAGGGGGGCCTGGGTGATGCTGCCTGGCCGATCCTTGGATGTCCAATCCCACCCCCTAAATTCATGTTCACACACAAGCTCAGCATGTGGCCTTATTTAGAAAAGAGTCTTTAGAGCTGTAACTAGTTAAAGATCTTGAGATAAAATCATCAGGGACTTAGGCGGGCCTTAAATCCAGTGATGGTTGTCCTTAGGAGGGAGGACACAGAGCGACAGCCAGAGGAAAAGGCCATGTGAAGGCAGAGGCTGATACTGGAGTAGAACGGCCACGAGCCATGGGGCAGTAGGGACTGAGGAGGGCCACGGGCCGCTCTCCTTGAACCTTCAGAGGTCACAAGGCCCTGTCCACACCTTGATATCGGACGTCTGGCCTCCTGAGCCGTGAGAGAAAACTGAGAACATATATCCACTTAAAAACTTCTACCAAAGAGCCAAAGGTGAAAACAACCTGAATGTTCATCAACCGACCCACGAGAAAGCAAAACGTGGTACATCTAGCAAATGGATTATTATTCAGCAGGAAAGCCGCCTGTCTGGGACACCTGCTACAACTGGATGTACTTGAAAGTGCTGCACGAAGGAAAGCCGCCAGGCGCCGAGAACCACATACCGGACGATCCCCGGTGCATGAGACGTCTTGACGGGCAAGTCCGCAGAGACAGGAAGCAGGCTGATGAATCTCGGCTTGGGGCCAATGACAGGGCCAGGGGCTGCCAGCGGCACACGGATTCCTTCCCTGCTGATGAAAATGTCCTAAAATTAACAGTGACATGGCTCCACTGTGTGGATATCTGAAACCCCACTGAATCACAGCCTCAGAAAGGTCCATTTGATGGCACGTGCATGCTAGCTCAATCACTTAAAAAAAACCCAGGCCCTTGAAAAGATGCATTTTCTTGTGGTCTTGCCAAGATCTTCGTAAAGAATGTATGTTATAATAAAGCCATTTGCAGGTCTTGAAATTTCCCATGAGAATCAACCCGTATCACTGTATTTACCCTACGATTTATGTCCTTCCAAGTTGGGTCACTTGCGTTTGTTTTCTGGGGGGGGTCCCCAGCAGAAGAGAGGGGTCTCCTTTGTGGCCCTATGCTCAAATTTCTTCACATTATGTTTGTAGAAACATACCCGCTTCTTTCAAAGCGAAAGATGCTGTCACGCGGGTGTCTTCTGTCCTCATTTAAATATGTTCTAATATCTCAACTTTCCAAAAAATCACTTCTCAGCAGTGAAATAAAGTATTTTTTGTTTGTAAACATCAAAGGCTCTTTTTAAAGCATTTTATGATCCTAACATACCATCAATCTTTTTTAATACCTCTGGTTTAGAATTAATCAAGCAGTGTAATATGATCTACAACACCATATCACATAATAAGGATTTGATCTCTAGGGCTCTGTAGAAAGGGATAGGATATCTGTCACCATAGAGAGCTGTTTATCAAAGGGATAGAAATTAAAAATAAAAACTATCCATGCTCCATAAATGCGTGACTCATTTACGAGTGGGAAGAAATCTCCATGATAGGATTTTTTTTTTTTTTTTCCAAGGCTGGAATATTTAAAGCGGCATTTCACAATGGAGTTTCATTTACAAGGGTATTTAAATGTGAAAATATCCGTGGGTGGTTTTAGGCTAAAAAATGTCACATATTTCTAAACCCCCAACTTCGGATTTTATGCGGCACTCCAATATACCGGTCCCATGAATAACTGGGAATGCCTCATTTTGGGGGGCTCTGGCTTTGGTACTCTTGTATCCCATGTTCCTGAAGCAGGCTGTGTGGGGGATCTCCCGTTTGGGTTTGTACCTCTGACTATTCAGGAGTTCCTCTTCAAGACAGGGCTTTGTTTCCGTGAAAGAGACAGTGCCTTCGGAGTGTCTGCACAGATGCTCCCAGAAGGGAAGTCAGGAGACAGTGGGACGAACTCATGGACAGCCAGTCAGGGTCTCGAGTGCAGGGACCTAAGAGCTGCTCATCCGCTGAACACACGCGAGACAGGAGTGAGTGATGGGCCAGGCATATTGTTCGACGGATGCAGGTGCTGATGACGCGTTCCCTTTGCGCAGTGCCCTGGGTCCTCAGAGCCGCGGCCCCATTTGCACACGATCCATGCAAGCAGCGGGCGTGTCTCCCATACCCGTTTGCTCCTTTCAGTGTGGCGTCTACCCAGGGTTAGCGTATTTAACCCACACGAATACCCCCCGCCCAATTTTGGGAGATAACGGAAGTTGATTAAACACTAATCTGACTTTTAAAAAAAAACAAAAAACCTCAGATTACTCTCCTAGGTAGATTTTTTTTTTTTTTTAAACTTAGCACATTTTCAGCACATCTCAAATTTAGTCGTGGAATAGTCACACAGCTGTCCTTAGCAAGGGGTAAGCAACAGCCTTTGGGAAGTACTCATGCCCCGTGGACCGTGAGACCCATTTCTCATCTCTGCATTCAGCCTCTGATTTGCCCTTGACGGCATCCTAGAATAGCCAGCAGGGGCGACCTAGCTGTGGCAGCCTCCGGCGGGGGCTCAGGCTCGGTCCCAGCGGTTCAACCTTCACTGTGTCAGTGATGTCTGCCTGTCGTCTGCTCCTCTCATGTCGGGTTTGGCAGTGGGAGAAATGTTATCCAAGAGCCACACGGCGATCTGGTTCTGGAAACCAGACGCTAAGGCAAATATTTGAGAAGTGACTCCAGTTCCACATTTTTCTTCCAAGGCGACATCCAAGCGCTTCGGGGGATCCAGGGAAAGAAGACACGCACAAACGGATGAGCCTACGACACAAGCAGCATTAGCCACCGCATGCCAGGCAGGACAACTAATGGTAGTGGGAACTGCCAAGTCTCTCGGAAGAAATGAAAGAAATTTCACAGCCCAGAGGCATGATACAACCATGTCATGGGTCCTATGGGATTGTCATTAAGATATTCTGTCATCCTGTATCTGGCAGGAACTTTTCTTTCTTCGTTGCTACCTACCAAACCAGCTTCAAACGTCACTGGGTAAAATCATCAACCATTTACTTTGCCTTATGACAAAAAGTCAAAAAGTCAAGAGAGATGGATGCAGCAATGTCACAAATTTACTGTGCTTTTTTTTTTTTTTTTTTTTTTTTTTTTAATGGAGCTTTCTTCTATCTTCCTGCTCACCATCCAGAGGGAGTGATTCTGAGCTCCATGGCCACCTCATGGTGGCAAGACAGCTGCCATTGCCCCAGACTTGCACCTGTTCCTGGCAGGAAGAAGAAAGTTCATCCCAGATGAGAGCTAAAGTTAAAACTGAGCATTTAGGGAAGTATCAGTCTCTACGATCTTCTGAAGCAAATTTTTGAAAGAGTGCTTAGCATCTTCAGAAGGGGAAAAACAGGTAGATAGCTACCAAGTGCTTAACGCCAGGTTGCAAGGAACCACAACAGTTCAGCAGGCAAGACGTCACCACACATCATCAGGCAACAGCAGGGCTCCATTTAGTTGGGGAAGGCAGAAGGGAATCTGGCTACTCATAGCAGGCAAACACGAGCCATCATATACAGAAGCAGGCTCGGGTCATTCCACAGTGTCATGGCCCTGGATGACACCGAGCAGACCCTCATCTCAGGTTCCCACGCTGCCTGAAGTATTATGCCCCTGGGGATCAGCACAGCGGCTCATTCTCTGACTTTGCATAGATCTCTGGGCCGTCCCCAGTGAGCCGTAGACTCGCCCTTCCACACTCTGCCTCAGTGCCAGGCTGGGACTGTGCCAAGGGAGTCCCTCCTCCAGTGAGCTGTTTCAGCCAACCGAAGGGAGGGGTGAGTGCAGGAGAGAGGCTGCTCCTCCCTGCTCGCTGGCGGAATCACCCCGAGGGGTGGGGGCGCCTCACCCCAACGGCAACAGGTGCTTCCAGCTCCCGATGTCGTGCTCTGTGCAAACTCGGGGTGGGGGGGCTCCTTTCATTCACTGGCTGCTCCGCCCCCAGCCCTTGGCACACCATGGGAGCCTACAAATGCACCTGAATGAAGCCACTTGCTCAGGGGCCCAGGAGGGAACAGGGGCCTCCAAGAGCCAGCGTGCTTTGCACACTCCTGGACAGGAGCCCGTCTGCACCGTCGGTGGGCGAGTCCGCCGCCACCGCAGGGCCACCCAAGGCACGGAATCCCCCAGTATCGTGCATGGCCCCATTTGTTTGCTTCTAATTCGTGATCAGAAAACATAATATCAAGGTCCTTCGTCAGCTCAGCTGCTGTAACAAAATGCCACGAACTGGGTGGTACAGACAGCAGAGAGCTGCCTCTCACGGTTCTCGATGCAGAAAGTCTGGGACCGGGATGCCTATATGGTTGGGTTCTGGTGAAAGCCCCCTGCCTGGCTGGCTCACAGCTGGCTTCTGGCTATGTTTTCACTTGGTGGGGAGATAGAGTGTGAGCGAGCGAGAGAGTGTGGGCCACGGCTCTGTACTTTCTGGAGGGTCCCTTCTCCCAAGGGACGAATCCCATCACAAGAGCCCCCTCCTCATGACCTCACGGAAACCTAATTACCTCCCCAAGTTCCCACCAATAAATTTCATGTTGGGGGTTAGGGCTTCCACATCTAAATTTGGGGGGACATAGATCAATCGCTAGCAGACTCTCTCGCTCTCATTTTAGTGACTCTGCTGAGTGGTACATTCACTTTTCCTTCACCTTTTTCTCTTCAGTTGTTGCATTGATTGTATCGGATGCCTTGACCTCTTCCGAAAAGGATGCATCTCAGATCAAATGACATCTCCCTGTAGATTCCACTAGTTATGAAGCTCGTGTGGAGTCTGATGGCAATTGCGGGAGCGAAGCAGTGCACCGGCTCTTCACACCCACGTTCCCAATCACTGGGCAGAACAGATTTTGAAGTCCCTTAAAAGCATCAATACATCACAAGGACATAAATTCTCCAGTACCCATGGATCGCCTCTTCAGAAAACAGAGTCTTTATTAATTGTTCTCCTGACTTTTCTGGATGTAAAAGGATTTTTCTCCTTAATGCTATCGGCAGAACGCCAAGATGCCTGTTGAATACCAGAGTGGAGAAGTCAGCATTGGTGCGAGCTGCCTCGTTGGAAACGATGAGTGTGTGCTCCCTGCGGTGGGTCGTCCACGGGCGAGGATCCCTGTGGTTTGGGGACACAGACACTGCCCTTTGAGCATTTACGGTCAGCCATGTTCTGTGCTGGGAGCTGCAGAAAGCCACTTTGGTTGACTGAAGCAGGAAAAGGATTTACTACAAGGACACTGGCACACTCCCCCCAGCGGGATGGGAGTAGGACAGTGGCCACCAGGGGCTAGGAGAGTGGAGTGTGGGGTTCAAGCTTGACGGGCACAGAGCTGTGCAGGATGACAGAGCTCTGGACATGGGGGGCGACAATGCATTTAATGTCCTCAAGTGGTTAGGATGGTAGATTATATGCTACGTGTATCTTACCACATTATTTATATGGGGCAGGAATGAGAATCTCTAGGACAGCGCGAGCATCGGGCTTGGAGGCAAGTGTGTGGGAGCGTAAGGCAGGCTCTGTTGTGGGGCTGGGGCCCTCCCGTGGCACTGACCCCTTGTCCCGTCCCTGCTGGTCAGGGTGGACTCCAGGCATCCCTCCTTCTCTGCAGCGCAAACAGTAGATCGCACATCTCCTGCGGAGGCCTCTGGTGGTCGGAGCCCAGGCCGTCTGCTGCAACTAGCTTAGCCGAGATGGGGGACCGGAGTCTCCACCCTGGTTTGCCTCCATCCCAGGAGGTGGGCAATGGGGCCCAGACTAGCAGGTTCCTCAGCCTGCAGACTGGGGGATGGCAGCCGTCATCACGCTCCTCCCAGACATTTCCACCTCTTGGTCTGGGGGTGCGGACTGCCTGCAGACTGGGGGAAGTTTAAGATCCCAGAACTCATAAGCCTCTACTCCAACTGTTTTAGGAAATCAGCTGCCACATGGGCTGTGGTCTCTGAGAAATGTTCATCTCTGTGTTACAAGGGCCCTGGAGGTTGACATCTCATTTATGCAAAAAAACTTACTGATGGAGGAAAATTATTTTGTTTTCCTCAAAATATATATTTTAGACCATCTTGCTGCAAAAGGGTTAGCCTTATGTTGGCAGCCATACACACTGATAATCAGAAATACTAATTCTGAATATTTTAGTTCATTTTTCAGATTGATAACATGAATAATATCATTAATAATATCTTTAGTATTACTTTGGAATTCTTAAAGAATGTAATCAAATTTTATCTAGAGCATATTTTATTATTTTTAAAATTTATTTCTGTATGGAATAGAGGTTAATATAACCCATATTACATATAATCTATACTTTGTAGGCTACATACATTTTACATATAACTTAGAAGTAATTTTTAAGAAAGAAGCAAACATTTTAGAAGCAAATTTTAAGTATGTTTAACAGTTATGAGAAAAATGAATCGATTAACAGAAGTATAAGCAAAGGAGGACCAAATAAATATACTGACAGAGCATCAGCATCTCTGCCTCCTTGTCAGACTCAAGACCCTCAAGACCCATCAAGCACAAGAAGTATCTTCATGCCAAGCCCAACTTAAATGCTTTCCCTTACAGGAACGCTGTGAACGTTTCTTTTAAAATAGTTGTGCTCACACGTGCAAAATCCAATCTAACTAATGTCTCTGGTTACCCACCCCAAAGCGCTCCCACCAAACTGTTATCTCCAGGGGGAGGGAGAGAAGCGAGAGAAGACTGGGGGGGGGGGCATTGCACTTTCACCCTACAAAATGCTTGATTTGATTTCTTTTAATAGGGACGGGTGCCCTGCTTTACGAATTTAGCACCCCCTCGCCCACCCACACAGCACAAACCCACCTTTACACAGCTTTCTGTTTACCTGCACCCTTACGGCCCAGAAGTGAGTGTAAGCGCACGTGAGGTGTTTGGATAAGGAGGGTGTTGTTCGCTGATGTGGGGTAAGCGTGTCACACCTGAGGAGAGAGCACACGCTTGCTCGCAGAGCCTTGGTCGGGATCCCTGGCACCGACCGTTTCAGAGGGGATGCTCAGTGGGTGGGGTGGAAGTGTGGCTCGCCCCCCTCGGCGAGCCCCTGCCTGAGATTCGGGTCCCGCCCCTCGGACCCCACACTGTGCTCTGGACCGTCCACTGCTTTCCGGGTTGTTCTGGACGTGCCTCTGTGCTTCTTTCTAAGAGTTTTCAGCCGGGAGTGTTTGAACGCATTTCAGAAGGAGGGTGGAAAGCCCGGTGTCTCCCTGAAGGTCTATTTCTCCCTGAGATCCCCCTCCAGGGGGACAGGGTCCCTGACCCCTAGGGCCAGCCACATTGCTCGCAGTCGCGATGGCCTCGTGGGCCCCCCGTGGCTACGGTGCAGGGTCCCCAGCCCAGCTCATCTCCTCCCAACAGAGTGCGGCCGGGAAAGAAGGCGGAGATCCGTGGCACCCTCAGTTCGGTGCTCTCTAGAAAGGGGATGGTGGACGGTGTCTCCAGCAGCCGAGTTCAAAAGACTTCTATACACTGCCCCAAATTGGATGGCACGAGGCTTTTCTTGAGAAAACTTCTCAACGTTAAAAAATAAATTGACTCCCAGATACGCGTTTGGGGATTGTGTTGCAGATGACCTTGTGTGACCTTGTTGCCGATTACCCCCCGAGACGAGGACCGTGGTGCTGACGAGGCTCTGAGGAGTGACGGTGAATGACACCGAGCTCTCACATGAAACCTGCTCCGTTTCTGTAAGCTCCCACGGGGTCCTCGCTGGCAGAACGGGAAGGACAAGCGGCCCGACATCCTCCTCCACCCCAGGAGCTGATTATGAAATGATTCAAACGTATAGGAAAATAGGAAGAATTGTAGGAAGAACACCGAGTGCCCACCCCTGGAGGCTGCCCTCAAGTCTGCTCCCGCTGCTTTACCGGCTGTCTGTCCATCCGTTTGCTCACCCAGCAGCCCATCTTCAGGTTTTGGCGCCTGCGGCCTGGTCTGAACTCTGCAGCCTCCCTCTCAGGGAGGAGACTTGATGATGCCTCTTTGGGGGGCCCATTTAGACAGCATGATGGGGCCAGACATCGCAGCCGCTGGAAGACTGTATCCGGGGCTGGCCACTGTCCCCTGTCCTGACACTTGACTGTCCGTCCCAAACCTCCTCGGAAAAGCTCTGGACTCAGCAACCGTCGTACAACAGAGGTCTTGTCTTCCAGACAGGAGGAAGCCAGGCATTCCCGTGCTTAGACGGGGGGGGACGGACATCAGATGCAGAAACCTCACTGGCCCATCCCTGCGCATTCAGAGAACTGCCTCCCAGTTCCAGGGGGCAGATACCTCCAGCGCCCGGAAGGCTCTGTGGGCCCGTCGTGGTCAGCACACCCATCCCACAAACACAGTCACAAATCTGCTCTCCGGAGGCCAGTGGGTGGCTCCTGCCCCCGGCTTCTGGTGGCTTTGAGACTCTCAGCACTGGGTACAGGTGACAGTCCCGTGGAAGGGGTCCCAACCTCTGAGGGTGGTGGTTCTATCGAGGCCCGGTGCACAACCGTGGTTCCAGTCCCTGCCGCTCTGAGTGCAGCTGGAGGAGTGTCACAGCCGCTTGTTAGAAAAAGTGCTCCATATCCCTCGGCATCAGGGAAATACAAATCAAAGCCACAATGAGATATCACCTCACACCAGTCAGAATGGCTAAAATCAACAAGTCAGGAAATGACAGATGCTGGCGAGGATGTGGAGAAAGGGGAACCCTCCTACACTGTTGGTGGGAATGCAAGCTGGTGCAGCCACTCTGGAAAACAGCATGGAGGTTCCTCAAAATGTTGAAAATAGAACTGCCCTATGACCCAGCAATTGCACTACTGGGTATTTACCCTAAAGATACAAACGTAGTGATCCAAAGGGGCACGTGCACCCGAATGCTTATAGCAGCAATGTCCACAATAGCCAAACTATGGAAGGAACCTAGATGTCCATCAACAGATGAATGGATCAAGAAGATGTGGTATATATACACAATGGAATACTACGCAGCCATCAAAAGAAATGAAATCTTGCCATTTGCAACAACGTGGAGGGAACTAGAGCGTATCATGCTTAGCGAAATAAGTCAAGCAGAGAAAGACAACTATCATATGATCTCCCTGATATGAGGAAGTGGAGAGGCTACGTGGGGGCTTAAGTGGGTAGAAGAAGAATCAATGAAACAAGATGGGACTGGGAGGGAGACAAACCAGAAGTGACTCTTAATCTCACAAAACAAGCTGAGGGTTGCTGGGGGGAGGGGGGTTGGGAGAAGGGGGTGGGGTTATGGACACTGGGGAGGGTATGTGCTTTGGTGAGTGCTGTGAAGTGTGTCAACCTGGCGATTCACAGACCTGTACCCCTGGGGATAAAAATATATGTTTATAAAAAATAAAAAAATTTAATTAAAAAAAAAAAGAAAGAAATGCGAGTCTCACTGTCTCCCCAGGCAGGCTACCGAACCAGGACGCGCATTTTGTCAAGACCTTGCCGTGACTCTTGTGCACGTCAAAGCCCACGAAACCACAAGAGATGATGCAGCCAGACGCTCTCCAGCCTCAACTTTCCACTCTTCTGCCAGCTCTGTCCGGGCCTAGGCTTTCTTCACCTGACCTGCCCGCCCCTTCACCTGGGTGACCCCCCCTCCTCCCCTGGGTGACCCCGCCTCCTCACCTGGCCGGCCCCGCCCCTTCACCTGGGTGACCCCCGCCTCCTCACCTGGCCGGCCCCGCCCCTTCCCCCCGGCCAGTCCCACCTCCTCACCTCGCAGTCCTGCCTCCTCCCCCGAGCGGCCCAGCTTCAGTGTTACCAGCATCAGGCACGCCTGACCTCACCATCTGTTTCATCATCTGTTTCCCGCCTCGCTTGTATCCCTATCTGAAATGCGATTTTGTATTTGCTTGCTCGGCTATTTTCTGTCCTCCCCCTCCTTGCAAGTTCATGTGTGGCCCTTGCAGCAGTGGGCTCTGCCTGTCTCCTTCTGATTATGCTCCCAGAACCACGAATGACATTGTTCATTAATTTCCGAACAAGCGTACCCGCAGCTCGTTCTGCAAACAGGGGTTCCTGACCAGCTGAGATGTTCCACTGTGTGCTATGCCGACAGGCTGAAGGTAAAACATTCATCGAATAATATCCTGAATTAGGCGTGCCCTTTCTCTTTTGATAGAACGCCTGTCTCCAGCTATCTGGGGTCTTAAGAACCCATCCCTCTGTTGACCTGCATGTCTCCTGAGTACCTAGCCTAGGCCTTCCTGTGCATAGCAGAGCCTCAGTAAGTGCCTGCTGGTGGTGAGCGAGGTTTATAATTCTGTTCATTTTTAAGTCATATATAAGCTCAATGTCCAATGTCTCACGGAAAGGCAGAGAATGTGCTCTGACTGCACGGCTCAGGTCCTGCCCATCCCGCAGAAATAGTGATGATCAGAGCTGCTCACCCCAGCAGGACTGGTAATTCCAGATTTCACTTCTATTTCTGACCGTCTCCACCGAGACAGGAAGATCCTGCATTGCCCAGGGGGAGGGGGAAGGCGAACATGTAGAGTTTCTCTAAATTAGATTATCATCTCCTGCCTTATGTGGTTTTTTATTCAGGAAATTTCCAGGTCGCTCTTGAGGACATGAGAGTTGCCGTGGGTTGTTTCTGGGATGGAAGCCTTTGGGCTTCCCGAGGGCTGGACAAGAAGGAGCAAGTTACCCAGTGTTCTGTCTTGTTTTACCTTCAGCCTGTCGGCGTAGCACACAGTGAAACACCTCAGCCAGTCAGGAATCGCTTCCTTCGGGTGACGAAGACGCGGTGGGGAGCATCAGTAGCCCCATCAGACGGGGAAGGAAAGCAAGATTTCAGAGGTCTCGGACTGAAGGCCATCACCCCACAGTCAGGCAGCGGGTCAGCCACAGACGCAAGCCTCAGGACCCCCCACTTTTCCTGAAGCCCCGACACACAGAACTGTGTGTTCTCTTTCCCATCAGTCCTGCGAACCCGACACTTAGAAAACACTGGTCCAAGTCCAGAGGGCACATCTGGGCTGTTCGGACTCGGGTCTGTTCCACCCCTGATGGCATCTGGGAAGGGCCTGAGCCTGGGACAACAGTTGACAAGTGGAAAGACATACGGCAAATAAAACCTTGCCTATTATGTGCTATTCAAAACAAAAATGCCAGGGGTGGGAGATTTAAGGATTAAAAAGCAACCTGGTGTCCTGGACAGGGAGGGAGAGAGGAGAAACTTTGTCAAAGGGCCTGAAGCGGTGTACAGAGGTTTAGAAAGACAAGGGGAACACTTGGGACCGCTTGCTGCCGCCTCCCTGGAAGTGAGAGGCGGCTCCCCCCTGCCGGGGACTTGATGAATAATCCTGGCGTGTCAAGCTGGCCGACTCTCTGCGGTGGCCAGACCCAGCCAGACCCAGCACGGTGATCAAGGCGGGGCTCAGCCGTTCTAAACGCAAATGAGGGGCCCTTTCCACCGGGGCCCAAAGGGGGGGATTAGAGACCGAGTTCAAAGCTCTAACATGGCTCATTCATGCTTTCTTTTCTCCTCCCCCACCCCCCTGTATTTTTGAAAGGGGCCCGAAATATGGTTGGTTATTATCTCAAGTTATTGCTACAAAGAATTTCGAAATTAAAAGATAAGCGCACCGAGGAAGCTCAGTAATTTTCATAAAAGAGGACTTAAAACAGATGTGCCCTCTTTAATCGAAGCATGCTTGAAAAAATAGAAATGCATTTTTAACATAGCAGGGGGACCATCGCATGTCTGCACGGTTGTCTCCCGAGATCCCTGCGTGTGAACAGCAGTGGGGACAGAGAGATAGGGTACTAATGTGCTAACTCTACCACCAGTGGCTAGGAAAAGCCTTTCATACCCCCGGCCCTGGGGTAGATGACCCGCATCTGTGCGCCAGACCTTTTGCTAACCAGATAATTTAATTTTTTTTTTGAAAGATTCTGCCGTTCAGAATGTGATGTCACACCAACCACTGGCCTTCTCTGGAAGGAAAGCCAAGATTTTGTCAACAACTTAACCCCTTTTCCTCTGCTTATCGCAAGATGGGCTTTTCCGTGTGCCTGTTTCAACAGCGGACCCAAAACACGTTCGCCTTTAAAGGATGCTGGCCGTTACTCTCAAGCTGTTGAAATGTGGATTGCTAGGCTCGAACCTTCACTCATTCGTTCGCCGGAGTGGTGGCGAGGTTTGCGTCAGTTCTGACCTAGCTCCCTTCTCCCCCTGCTTATTTTCACTCAGTCCCTCCGTGGGCGGTGTGTAAAAATACAAGAAGGGAAAGAAGTGATTTCTCGGTGATTCTGTAAGGGGGAGAAACCTAAAAGCAAGACCAACAACAATGCTGTTAACTAGGAAGAGAGACAAACATTTAAACGTGTTTAGAAACTTAGAAACAACACATCCGCTAGCATGGTGGTCTTCCCGCTTGTTGTCAACCCGTCCTCGTGTTCTGCTCGGAAAGACTCTCCAAAAGGGCTTCTCAAGTCAGAGAGATCATTGTAGTTTTCTTGGTGGTATTATTGTTATTTTAAGAATTTCTCTTTTCCACAAAAATAACATAACATTTTATCTTGTCCTTAGCAAGCAAGCAAATGCCTATCTCCATGGTTCGAGAAAGGCATTTGGGCTCGACCAAGATCTACTGGTTTTGGATGACTGGATACTTTTAGAATTACTCTGTTTCATCTTTCAGTGTAGACACGGAGCTCCCCAGATCCAGTCCTCCAAAGCCTGATCCTGAGAAAGTATAGACTCTCTTAGGGGACTTTCTCCAAACCACCTTGCCTGTGCACCTGTCACCCAGATTTCACCGAGAGCCAGTCTGAAGACATGGTGATAGCCCAAGGGGTTCTAATGGTTGGGACGCTTCATTATTATTTTATGCATATTAATTTATTACTTGGACATCTACATTATTTTCTTTCTTTAACACTTAAGTAACTAATTTTAAGTAGGTAATGCATGGACAAGATAGCAAATTCTAAAAGTTGCCGAGTGGAAAGAAAGTTACAATCCCCCTACCCCGACCGGTGACTTCCTGGGGACGTCCTCTGCCCACAGCCTTCCATTCTTACCACTTTTTTTACGCCTCCTTCCAGAGTCATCTTTGTCCCTGTGAGAAGATCTAGCTCTCTGTCTCCATATGTATTCTTCTAAATATTACTCCAATAGCGTCATGCTATAAAGCCCAGCTTCATCCCAGTATTGCCCTGTATTTTGGGTATATTGCTATACCCGGAAAATTTAGTTTCTGGAACTTGTTTCAAAGATTTAAAAACATCACATAGGTGGTAGAGGAGGTACTGCTCTTAGTAAACGATGGGAACCAAATACGAGGTGTAAAAACCAGAAGCCCATCCTCTCTCCCGCTGCTCCCACCCACGCCCCAAGTTTTCTTCCCAGGGATCACGGCTGTCCATGCCCTGCAATCCATCTCTACGCCTTTTTCTATCAATTTACCTAGATATGTGTATACACACCCCTATAGAGATAATGGCTGTCACTTTTGTTTCTTTTTTAATTTTTTAAATTTATTTTATTTTGTTTATTTATTTGAGAGAGAGAGACAGAGACAGAGATAGTGATGGAGAGCACAAGTGTGGAGCAGGGAGTGAAGCAGCAGCGCCTCCCCAACCCAATCAGGGAACCCAATGATACAGGGCTCGATCCCAGGACCCCGAGATCAGGACCCGACCTGAAGGCAGATGCTCAACTGACTGAGCCACCCAGGTGCTCCTCACTTTTGTTTCTTTATTCATCCCAAAGATCCGCCTTTGGGGGCACAGGTAGAGCTAGGACCATATTGTAATCATATTTGATGAGTCTCCTGCATGACTCACACTCGACCATCAGAAAATTCTCCCAGCTTCATTTTCAAAATATTTCTAGAATCTGACCACTTCTTCACTGCTCCCATCTGGCCAAATACCATGATCTTTCGCCTGATCCTTGCCACAATCTGCTGGTCATGACGACAAGATACCCTGCTTCTTCCCACCTTGTTCTCCCTATGGAGCTCGAGCAGCCATGCTGGGATCCTGATGGGAGTCCGTGCGAAAGGATAAACCACCAGATAAAGGATGTAGGGGAGGAGGTGGAAAAACATGGGGTTCCAGCAGATACCTGAACCCATTTTTCCTCCAAGTTTCTTGTTGGGTCATCTTGAATAGTCTTCTGTTACTTGTAGCTAAAGCCATCCTGACTGATATAACTAGATTTTAGAAGTTATCATAAGCTGTTGTATATTCCATTTGCTATAAAATCATTTATTCAACATAGTCATAAAGATATATGTGAAAACAGCTATAAAATTATCCATACTTTTTACCTAAAAGTCCCGCCCTGTGGAATATGAGCCAGGAAACCACTCATCTAAAAATACTTTATTATATTTATAGTTTGAGTTTTTATAATGGTAGAGGATTGGGGAGGCTTCTATGCCCAGGAACTGGGGAATGCTCTGGGAGACCGTGGTTTGTCAGTATAATCAAATATGATATAAGTAGTCAGATTACCAAGCACAGCAGCTACATTAATACAGGGAAGCACTGCATAAAAATAACATTAAGGTGAAAAAAAGCAAGAAAATTGCATCTAAATTGCTATAACTCTAACAAGATAGGTACATAAAGAGAACCTACATAAAGTTGGTATTTGTTAAAAATAATATTTTCTACAAAAGAGTCTGCATGTAATTACATTTTTAAATTCCCATTAATCCTGATCAGAATAATAAAACCCTGAGCAGAATCAAAGGAATAAAGTATTCTCCTTGTTTATTTGGAAATTCGGTGCTTTTCTGTTAAATATTAACATGTTTCAGGGAAGGAAGATATTACTAGTAAGTCTACTTTGGCTGCCTCAAATAAGCACTGAGTGTGCAAGTGGTGGTGAGGTGTGGAAGGTTCAGAGTATGGTCTGCAGTCATACTACTTGTGCTTAAATCCCCTCGTTGTTGCTTCTTGGTGTGTGACCCTGGACAAGTCACTCGACCTCTCTAAAACTAGAGATGATGGGACACCTGGGTGGCTCAGTCATTAAGCATCTGTCTTTGGCTCAAGTCATGATCCTGGGGTCCTGGGATCAACCCCCACATTGGGCTCCCTGCTCCACAGGAAGCCTGCTTCTCCCTCTCCTATTACCCCTGCTTGTGTTCCCTCTCTCTCTCTCTCTGTCAAATAAATAAAATAAAATAAAATAAACTAGAGTTGATGATGACGATGATAAAGATGAAGAGGATGGTGATAATGATGTTGGCAGTGGTGATGATGAGGATGATAGTGATGGTGGTGATGATGATGGTGATGATAGTGATGGTGTTGATAGTGATGGTGATGATGATGACAGTGATGATGGTGATGATGGTGGTGGTGATGGTGATGATGGTGGTGGTGATGGTGGTGATGATGGTGGTGGTGATGGTGATGGTGGTGATGATGATGATGGTGGTGATGGTGGTGATGATGGTGATGATGGTAATGGTGGTGATGGCGATGGTGATGATGGTGATGGCAATGATGGTGGTCGCAGGAATGATCATGATGATGATGATGGTAACCACATAATAAAGTAGCTCCAAGCACTGAGTTTGCAAATGTAAAAACAGTTGGAACAATATCTGACACCTAGTAAGCTCTAGAAAAACGTTATTTCATTACATGTGGCATATGAGTAACTTATACTTTTGATGGCTAAATATCTTATTCTGAAGGCCATTATTTTCAATGTCAATTTTCATTATGTAATATTTAAGGGCCAGACAAGAGCGGACTGAGTCATTACACACAGTAGGCACAAGGTCCCTGATACTGTTAGGACCACACAGAAATGTTTTAATTTCCTTTAAAATCAGAAGGGAAAAAGGTATATAATCTGCCCTGGATTACATTAGTCTTTATATCAACAGAACCATAAATATAAATGTGACTATTCTCTTTTAATGGAAGAAAGGGCCCACGAAGGCAAAAGTGCCTAGCGCTCATGGCAGTAGTCATACCTCGCACTGTCCAAATACAGGGCATTGGGTCTGGGGAGTTCCTAAGCCATATGTATTAGTCAGGATTTTCCAGAGAAACAGAACTTATAGGATAATCATTTATTCACTTATGATAGATTTATTTTAGGAATTGGCTCATGTGATTTCAGAGGCTGAGAAGTCCCATGATCTGCCATCTGAATCTGGAGACCCAGGAAGGCTGAGCGCATAATTCAGTCTGACGCCAAGGCCTGGGAACCACAGGAGCCAATGGTGAACCTTCCAGTCTGAGGCTGAAGGTCTTGAACCTGAGTTGGGGGACCAAGGGATGCTGGTATAGTCCTGGAGTTCAAAGACCCAAGAATCAGGAGCTCTGGTGTCTTAGGGCTGAATGTGGACATCCTGGCTCAGAAAGAGAAAGCAAAGCTCCCTCTTCTTCTGTTTTTCTTTTGTTGTATTCAGGCACCCAAAAGGTTAGATGGTGTCCACCCACATTGGTGACGGCAACTCATCAGCCCGTTGCCTGCAAATCTTTCCTGGAACCACCTCCATAGTCACACTTAACCACCTGGGCATCCCTTAGCCCAGTCAAAACTGACTCCTGACATTAGCCATCACACCACAGATGATAATTCAAAAGCTTTACTCACTTTTTTCTTGAACGCAGAGTGCTAAATACAAATTTGACTGTTGGGAGATCCCATTTAACCAACTTTGTATTACAAAAAGAAATCAATAAATAAGATGTTTTCCTGTTGTCCTTATAGCCTTAGAGATTGTAAAAAGGAATTTAAAAAGTAATCAGGTATAGTCACTTTTTATATACTAAGAAGCTCATGGATACATTTAATTTCATAGTTTGTATTTCATGAGGATCTATACATTTTTTAACATTTTTAAAAAAGATTTTATCCTTTCGGGGCGCCTGGGTGGCTCAGTTGGTTGAGCGACTGCCTTCAGCTCAGGTCATGATCCTGGAGTCCCGGGATCGAGTCGCGCATCAGGCTCCCAGCTCCATGGGGAGTCTGCGTCACCTTCTGACCTTCTCCTCGCTCATGTTGTCTCTCACTGTCTCTCTCTCAAACAAATAAATAAAATCTTTAAAAAAAATTTAAAAAAAAAGATTTTATCCTTTCATTTGACAGACAGATCACAAGCAGGCAGAGTAGCAGGCAGAGAGAATGAGAGAGAGAGGAGGAAGCAGACTCCCTGCTTGAGCAGAGAGCCCGATTCGGGTCATGATCCCGGAATCCCTCGATCATGACCTGAGCTGAAAGCAGAGGCTTTAACCCACTGAGCCACCCAGGTGCCTCCATTTTTTAACATTTTTAAACTGATGGCATCCTGGATCAGAGATGGCTTCATGCATGAGTCTTGGGTCATAGCCTCATCCACTTAGATGCAGAGGATGGAGACATATCATGGAGGAGGTGACTTTGCACCCCAGGACCAGTCAGCAACCTTTATAAAGTTGGGGCTGGGGAGAGGGAAGGACACCAAGGACACAATTCTCACCTGAACCTCAAATTCAAGAAGTTCAGGAACTCTGTCCCCAGTTCACTCCAGTCTGAACCACTTCTGTGGGGATCAAAGGCACGAAGAGTAGAAGGCACCCATGGTGGGTGTCTCAGCACTAAGTGTGGACAAGGAGAGCCTCTACCCAAATCCATTCCTTTAGAGAGTCAGAGATGACCCAAGTCCATCCATGACCTCTGATTGTCTCTCGTCTCCTTTCTGAAGTCATGGGTGGACCTGGGTCATCTCTGACTCTCTAAAGGAATGGAATGCTTGTAGGTGGTGGCATCGATTTTTCTTTAGAGGGAGGCTAAGGGCGCCCCCTTTGCTGAGATGAGGGCCAGCAGGTGACGTTGAAGATGCACATGTCCTCAGATTTCCCATGACCAGTGTGGTAGTCAGCCTTGGTGCTTTGACTCCTGATCTACCCATGATCTTGGGGAGCTGAAAGGGATGATAGTAGCACCTAGCACATCCCACATAATCCACACAGCTAGTCAGGTGCCATTATCAAGCCCACTTTACAACCAGGCAAACAGACACACTGGGTAAGTGGCAGGAGAACCCAGTGGCCTGGCAGCATTTTCCACCCCAGCTGGGACACACGGCTACTCGGGAGCAGAGACCTGGCAGCTTGTCTCTCCTGGTGAGAGCCGTGCTGTAAATGGCAATAATTGCGACACAGACATTAGAATCACTCAGATCTGACTATAAATGAGACTGCACCTGCCACTTCTCCTCCATGGGTCTTTGATTCACAGAAAAGGGAGAAGAAATATGTGCTATTACCTTGCATTTTTGTTGTATGGATTTGAAATAACATACGTGGGATTCTGAGCACAGTAGCTGGCATTCTGCAGGAATCCATCCATCTCCACGATTACTGGGGTCAATGGGCAGAAACCCTTATGCTCTCTCTAGTCCATTCCTGGCTTCAAACCATCAACCCATCAGCTAACCCTGATGATCTGCTGCTACCTACCTACCTGCCCCAAATCTAACCTACTTGACCAATGGTTTCGCCCAAAAAAATCTCATAGTTGAGGAGTTTAATCAATGACAGTGTTCAGATCTATACATTTCTGAAGGAAATATTTTTTAAAAACTCATATTTTGACCATTTTCTCCATCCATATGAATGTATTCCAATAATTATGTTGAACCATCATTTTCCTTCAAATATCTATCCCTTGCTCTCTGGTTTGCCATGCGATGCATATAGGGTTTAACGACACCACTGTCACTAGAATTATGAAAAGGTTATCCACACTACAATTAAAATTATGGCTGCCCTCCCTAGGATCAGATCTGCAAACAAACTTGAAGATAAAACACTTCAATAGCAGGGGTACTTCTTCAGCCTGCATATACTAAATTTTACTGAAGTTTGTAGACTTGAAATTACGTACATGAGTACATCATTAAAAAGGAGATGCTCTCTGTTGCTTGATTAGTCGTATTTTATGGTCAATTTCATTTCGAATTATGGCATGCCGAAGATTGCATGTCTGACGATACTGTTTATCTGCAGCCTAATGGCCTTATAATAAGTACTTCTGAAGGACCAAGGGCTTTATTAATCAAGGCAGGCACATTGCCCAGCAAACATCACAGGGGAAGACAGGTAAGAAAACCAGTCTCCGGTTCTAGCTGTTTGTAGCTGGGTGACCTCTTATAAGGCAATGACTATTTTTGAACCTTAGTTTTCTCCTCTGTAAATAAGACTAACGTCTGTCTAATTCCCGGGACTCTGAGGATGAAATGATACACGATCAATGAAGCTCTCAACAGCTATAAAGCATTATTTATAGTAGCTGTAAAGAAAGTTGGGGAGCACTGCCGGATGCAAGGAGCTGAGGATTCCTCTGGGCGCTGCACCCAACCAGGCTCGTCCACATGCATCAGGGAAACAAAGATCTGCTGTGCTCAGTCACTGAGCTTCTGCACTGCTCTTTGCAGCAACTGGTTGATTCTGACGAACCCAAGCAGCAGGAATTCTGTATTATGTATGAGTCATGCAATTAAAACATCTTTAGGGACAGCTGGGTAGCTCGGTGGCTTGAGCATCGAACTCTTGATGTCGGTTCAGGTCATGATCTCAGGGCTGTGGGATGGAGCCTTGTGTTGGGCTCTGCGCTGGGCGTGACGCCTGCTTGAGTGTCCCTCTCCCTCTGCCTCTGCCTCTCCCCGCATTCTCTCTCTCTTAAAAAAGAACACTTTTAACATCTCTTCACGAAGAAAAGACGTTGCAAGTATCTAGTCTTCCCGTTTCACAGATATGATAAAAGTTGTTCTGAGAACACTAGAAATTCCCAGAGGCTATGGCACATTTAAGTTCTTTGAGAGGTGGGTGGACCAAAAAAAGGTCCATTTACATTTATTATTTGTAATAATAACAAATAATAGTTTGTAAATTATTATTCTTTAATAACAAATATTATTAATATATAATTAATTGTAATAATAAATATTATTATTTATTAAATAAATAATATCTGTCCATCTCTTTTCGCTAGTGATCTTCTCCCAATGCAGTAGATAAGGATGCCTTTTTGTGTGTATGACCCAAAATCTTAAAAATTTAAACTACTCAGTTTGAGTCAATGCTTGTGATTCTGACAGTCATCACTATTTCATAATTTAGGAATTACCTGAATGATCAAAGATTCGTTGTTTGACGAGTTGGGTAGATGGTGGATAACCTCGTTGGTTGGATTCTTGTTGGGTTGGTGATTGCCCATATGTCGGATTAATTCTGTGCTCTGGTTTTTATGGCTGAAAACAGATGTTGTATTAAGGCATATTTGTTGAGTACTCTTACCATCCAGTGAGGGGCGTGTGTGTGTGTGTGTGTGTGTGTGTGTGTGGTGAAAACAAGAATTAATGGAAACCACTTCCCGCCTCCATTGCAATCAAGGCGAGGAGTGTGCAACCTTTACGTTTCACACCCTTGACCCAAAATGGCACCTTTAAAAATCCCAATTATCCACTGTCTGCAGTAACCAAAAGAATATTGTTAGAAATGTTTAAATAGCACGGCGTGCAAAGTATAATACGTGTCTACAAAAGTGTATAAAAATAAGGTTTTTGAAAAAATTTCAAGCCTGACTTTGAAGAGGAATGAAAAAGTCTATATTAGAAATCTCCCAATTCAATTAAGTATTTTATTATTAATGGAAAGCCCACGCTGGTACAGGCAGAATGGGTGCCGTTTGAGTGCGAAAGTTCACAGGCATTTCTAGTGTCCAATTTCCCTTTTGGGATACGGCAGGCATTAAGAAACGGGGTCCTTACCGAGCATAATGGTGAGAGAGGGAACCTGCACCAGGTTACGCCAATAATTGCCAGCCCCCCAGGACCCCAGCTCAGAAATTTTTGTGTGTTCTCGGGAGAGAAAAATGAGTGATCATCAAAGACAGTGGAGCTCAGCAGGTCTGTCATAAGCCTGAAGTTACAACTTAGACATGCAATGGAAAATATCATCCGTACCTCTCCAGTGCCTCGCCTGTAGTAATTAAAAACTTGATCCCTGCTGTTTTATCATCTCATTAGCAATGGGGGCACAAGACTTTTATCCTTGTTTGTCAGGAATCAAACATACCAGAGGAACTCTGATTATAAATTGATGAAAGTAAAGTCAAACTTTTAAATAAGAGAAGTGACTGTTCACAATGTTTTTTTAAAGCTGATTAAAGAGATCCATTTTCTCCATAAAAATAATATCTCGGTCCAGCCTCTGATGGTAGAGGTCATCTCTAGGTTTGCTCTCTGCACTGCGTTCCGTAAAGGGGGTTTGCTTTGTGAGCGGCTCTGATTTCAATTAACGATCAAGCCTGAAAACTTCGCGAAAGCAGAGATACAAAGAATGCCCTCCTTTTCATGCCTTTTGATGAACTTGAAACACCTTCCAACCCTCTCACTGATGTGGGCTCTAATGCTTTTTATGGAGGGTGGCTGGCCTCATCGTTGAAAAAAACCAGGCGAGCTTTCTGTTTATTTTAATAACTTGTCTTTGTAAATGAGGACAGGTGCGGGACCGGGGACAGGTGCAGGACCGGGGACAGGTGCAGGACCGGGGACCTCGTCCAGGCAGCGGGCTTCTCCAGCGGCTGCCTCCAGACTAGGAAATTTCCTTCTAGTGCTGTGCCTCCTCTGGGGCTCTTCGGTCGAATGCTGATGTGTGTTGTAGAAGAAAATGGCTGGAAATTTCAGATTTGGAGAAGGAGGAGCTCACGGTACCTCCCATTTCATTTTATTCATCTCAAACGTCTCCCACCCGTCATGAAGTCATCGATGCATTCAAAGCGGACTTCCTGGGACAGCCCTGCTCTCTGCCAGGAGCCGCGGATCCAAAAAACAAACCGGAGATCCTGTTCTGCGGTAGTCAGAGTAGCTTAAGAAGTAGAAATGATGACAAAGTCTAGACAGTCTTCGCTTCTGCGCTAGGGACATTTGGGTCGGGTGGTTCTCTGGGATGCACCGAAGAGGCCAGAAACAGCCCACCTCCAGCTGTGATAACCAAAAATGTCCCCAGGCCCCGCCCGCGGTGCCTGGGAGGCAGAAGCATCGCAGCGGAGAAGCGCTGGAAAAACGGTTATAAGTTAGCGCCGTGCACAGAGTTAGGGGCGCACGGGCTGCTCTGGAACACACGTTCTCATTTGGCACGAAGTGGATGCCTCTCCCGGGTGAGGCGGGAGCGGGGGAGAGAGGGGGATCTGTGTTTGCTGCGCGCCCTCTAATACCTTCTGCACTGTGGGCCCTGGCCACGCAGTAGCTCTTCTAGGCCATCCAACAAACCAACGGGTGAATGAATGAGCCAAGGCAGGAGGTTCCACGGACATAAATAAGTGGAGAAGGAAATTAATTAGTAAACACGTACATGAATAGATACATGAAAACATATGTGGAGGCTCCTTACAAGTTCGACGATTATGCACCGCATAATGGATTAATTCATCTGGTGGCATAAACACGGGATTAGCCAGAATAGTTCTAGTACAACCGAAACGCTGTTTATATGGAGTGATTGAGGGAGGTGTTCCTGGCCTGGTTTTGTCATTATAAGCAATACCAGTAGAGCACGTGCACTTTTTATCCCACTGGCAAATGAAGGGTTTTTTGGGCTTCAAAAGCCCTAAAGTCATTCCCCTCCAGCCCCATTTTACAGGGAAGGGAATTGGGAGCAGAGAGGCTTACTTGGAAGGAGCTGGGTTTGTCTTCCTTCTTTTTTCTTTTTTAAAAATTATTTTTAGTTGAGAGACAGCATGAGTGGGGGGAGGGTCAGACAGAGAGAGGAGAGAATCCCAAGCAGACTCCCCACTGAGCATGGAGCCCAACACAGGGCTTGATCTCACAACCCTGGGATCAAGATCTGAGCTGAACGGGCGCCTGGGTGGCTCAGTGGGTTAAGCCGCTGCCTTCGGCTCAGGTCATGATCTCAGGGTCCTGGGATCAAGTCCCGCATCGGGCTCTCTGCTCAGCAGGGAGTCTGCTTCCTCCTCTCTCTCTCTCTCTCTGCCTGCCTCTCTGCCTGCTTGTGATCTCTCTCTGTCAAATAAATAAATAAAATCTTAAAAAAAAAAAGAAAAGATCTGAGCTGAAACCAGGAGTCAGATGCTTACCAGACTGCCCCCGCTGGGTTCCCTTCATCTCCTTTTACGGGTGTGAGCTATTGAGGCTGCATTTGCCCTCCATCTAGCACAAAGCCCCTTTTGGGGCAGCGCCCCCCGGGATGGGGTGACAGGTCCAGGCTGCCCCGGTCAGCTGCCTCTTGGCGTCTGGCCCTTTGGAAAGCTTCTCCCAAACTGCTGTGTGTTGTACAAAACCATCCTGTGGTAAGGGACGTCTGGCTTGGGATGAGCTGCTGTGTTATTATTACACAGGCATGAAGTTCTACGACTTGTAACCTAGGACTCAGCCCGGTGTTGTGAGAACGGCCATGACCTGGGAACCAGGAAAACCTGAAACCTGATTTTCCAAGTTTGCAAAACTGAAAATCCCCAGGGCCACACTGGCTCGTCTCTTGAGTAAGGAGATGGCACCAAGGAATTCCTTATGTCCCGTCCAGTGACCACGGCTCCGTGGTTCTTAACAATCTCAACAAGTGGGGGAAGAAGTCTTTTCCTCCTGAAGCTCATGCAGAAAATCACTTATTAAATTGATAATATTATTTAATCCTCATTATTACCCTGAAAATGCTTCGTTCTAGAATATAGCCTGGCCCCTTGACGACGTGCAGATATTTAATATTATGTCATCACGCAATTTGTGCATGGCATGAAGGTTAGAAGTATCAACTTATGAGTAACAGAATCAGGATCCGAACATCTTGAGAGTCTAGAGCACTTAGCAGAGATCATTACAATCACTTCTGCTGTGCTGTGACCTATGCGTGTCTAAAAATCACCGTGCTGGGCAAAATCCTGAAATAAAATTCACACCGCTTATGAGACGGAAGGGGTTCGGGACTCACACCCAGAAACTTCATCAGTGACACTTACAAATTAAAAAAAAAAAAAAGTAGGAACCTAGTAGAAATGCCAGCGTGGTTTTCCACATGTTAGGTGGGTACGAAATAAATCAGTCCTGCCACAACTGGGGCTGTTTTCCTGCAAAAAGGTCAACGTTTGCTTGAGGCAGTGGCGTGGGAAGGATCGTAGCTGGCGGTTGCTGTGGATGGTGTGAGATGTTACTGACGTCAGAAGCACAGTGTGTCGGCTGGCGGATCCGGGACGCCTCGCGGAACTCTGGGAACAGGTGTATCGGGGTGCCTCGCGGAACCTTGAGAGCCGGCTGGTGTCTGAGGCGCAGAATACTGTGTGTCCTTTGCCCTGGGTTCACTGGGTGCCGTACTCTGTATTCACTTAGCATTTCTCAACGATGAAATCACCCCTGAGCCGAAAGGAAAATTTTGTCTTATGTTCAAATCGTCCCCTAATACATCAAGCACCTTGGAATCAATTTGTGTCTTTGAAACATGAATTATAGCAGAACTGGGCTGCATCCTGCACCTGGGGCAGAAAATGTAATAAGGACACAGGTGACCGCGGGGCTTCACTTCGGGCACGCTCCCAGTCATTTCCGGGTGTCTCGCTTTCTCGTCTTAGCGGCCGCCGTGAGGCAGGCGTAGTTAACACTGTCTGTCTCACAGACAAGGGGACTGAGCCTCAGAGAGCGCGCTCACTGTCCCACAGCCCGCAGGACAGAGCTGGGATCTGACTTCAGGGCGCTGCCCCAAATCTGCAGCTCACTGTGGAGAGCAGAAGTGCATGTGCGAGGCTTCCAGCTTTCTTGGACTTGATCCGCCTCGGGCAAGCACACTGTGACCATTAACGACAACAAAACCAAGGCATCTCCAATGGCCTGCTCAGGGCTTCAGTGGAAAAAAAACAACAAGTGGTCCGCCCTGTCCATTCTGCTCAAGGCACGTCATGCTGCGGTATTCGCGCCCGTTCCAGGCACCATACTCTGACACGAGTGGCTTACATAAACCAGGTTGAGGGACTATAAATCAAGCCCATGTCCAAGGGAAAGTAAGCAAGACAGGGAAGGCATGGAGAGCGGTGTCAGCTGAGAAGCTGCGGAGAAGCTCATGGCATCCAGGAGATCATCACGCAGGGTCGACATCAGCCTCCTTGCAAGAGTTCAAACGCTTGATACGTCCAGACGTAGAGTTCCCCTTTTAGTTCTTCTGCATTTGTCCATGGAGTAAACGGGGCACATAGGGTCCGGCGGACATTTAGTGAGCTCAGTTCTAGACCCCTTGCGTGCATGACCTAGATGCCCCACGACGCTGGCTCTGATCGTCATCCCCATTCTACGGCTGAAGCAGCTTGGCCAGCTGCCATCAAGTGGCTTGCCCAAGCCCTGTGGCTTGCTGTTGGCAGCACAGGGATTTGAACCCAGGGAGCCTGACTTTGGAATTCCCACTCATAATTCCCAAGCAGACGAAAGTGACAGGGAGATCAATTTGAACTCCACGTAACGGAGAAATCTCTGGAAGTCAGGACTGCTCTGAGCCAGACCAGGCTGCTTCCCCACCAGATAATCCTCCTCTCTCTCTCTCCCGCGGCTCCTGCTTTGTACTCTGGCTCCCACCGCGGCCACTCTTCCCGCTACTTCTCCCTGAGCACAGTCCCTGTCCCCGCCCTTCCTGACCCCTTCCTCCCTTTCAGGTGCTCTGGCCCCTCCCCCATCCCGGATTCTGGTTACTGTCCCCTTGCTCCCGGTCTCCCTCTGACCATCCTCTGGCCACACCTCCGCGGTTTCTCTGGCTGGACCGTCTTCGTCATCACCACGGGTCCCTCACGTTTCTCTTGTCTCATGTCCCACTCTCAGAGTCCTCCAGCATCTTCATCAACCGTCAGCCTTTGAGTGATGGGGTGCCAGAGTGACCTCGTCTGGGCTCACGCCAGCAAAGAGAGCCACCTCGTCTCCTTCCGTGGCATCAGACACTGTCCATTCACCAAGGATGAACTCCCTGACTCTTCTGGGTCTGAGCTTCAGGGTCATGGGACCAGTGGAGGATCTTCTCTCTCCCATCTCTTGGCCAACAAGACCAAGATGGAGCCCTGCCAGCCTTATCCCCTGTCTTGGTCTATCCAGAAATCTGTGAGTCCCCCTCCATTCTTCCCCTTGACCTCTCTCCCTACCTACACATCCAATTCTGTCTGTTCTTCAACCCAGCTCCCCCCTGTCCAGCCTACTCTCCCCAATTTCACAGCCATCTCTCTACTTCGGACTACCTTCAGCTCTTTACTCTCTGTCCATGCTGCCTCTCTAACGCCACCTCTGGCTCCCATGCACTCACGCTCGGCACTCCAGCCACACCGAACCTCCCAGTACCTGGAACTTGCTCTTCTCTTTTGTGCTTCAGTTGTGTCCTCCACCGGGAGCCATAAGATATTCTGCCTTTGGTTTGAGTAATTCAAGAATCAGTTTAGATGTCCTGGGGTCAGTCTTCCTAACAACCTAACTAATGTGCCCTTAGATACACTTCCATGATGCCCCATGCTTTCCCCAATAAAAGGAATTTACTACAGGACCCTCACACACCTATTCATGCCTTTGCATGTCCCGTTTGATGAGGATCTTGAGAACAGAGACCATTTCATTGGAGCGCATACTAGATGTCATTAAGCATTTGTTGAATGAATTCGAAAAAATGGAAGGTCCACAGCCTCTTTGTATGGCTGGTCAGCTGTGCTTTGGGCGTTGATAGAACTGAGAACTACAGAAGCCACACTCTTCAGAGCATGGGCATAAAACTAGACACTTGTAAGGATGAAAATGCCACGCATGTAACAAACTTGGTCTTGGATTTGCAAAACCTGTCTTGGTTCATTGGCTTTGGGTTTCAGATTTGTTGTTCTGGAGCAGATGAGATTTCATCAATAAATGGTCCGAAGGAATCTCATCCTTGAGACTTCACTTCCTAAAACCATTCATCAGTCGAATTGATTCCCAGCTTAACAAAGAGGGGAAAAATGCATAATCACCAAGGACTTACTCTTTAATTTTAGAGAAAACGCTCACTTCATAACTTTACGTTTGGACCAAAAAAAAAAAATGTTTTTCAGACGTTAAAAAACCGTAAACTGCCGCAACTCATGTGAGATAGGGAAACTCTGTGGGTGATTTGGTCCACGAACGGTGAGTGTCCCTTTGATAAAGGCCAAAGCACGGGGTTCCGTTCACCTGTGGGGAATGCCGGTCGGATAAATTCTTCAGTCGCAGGATAGCTTTCCAGGTTAGAGCGGTTTTCGTTGAAACAGAAAATTGAGATATGACTTCCCGTGTCACGGACAGGAGCTGTATTAAAGAGCTCCTTTGTGTATGTAATAAAATAGAAGACATTTTAAGCACTTAGAGAGTCCCACATCTAAGATAGCAGCCCCGGTAAGACTAGGTCTAACTTACCCTATTGTAATGGGGCAGAAACATATGAGTCATGATTCTGTTTGAAATAGTGGATCATGTTCCTTTGATTATGTGCTTCTCAAGGCTCCCTCCGCCTCCCGTGTGCTTGAAGGCAGCATCGCGCTCCACTATCCCCGTGCCTTCTGCTGTCGGGGAGGGCGAGCGCTCGCGTTCCCCCGAGTGGGCTCTCCGAGGAGGAGACCGTTTCAAAGCACTCCTTCCTCCCTGACGGGGACGATGATAGTTCCCAGTACAGGGGCCAGACTGGGAAATCCAGAGCCACAGGATCTGGATCCCTTTCCTGACCTAAAAATTTGTGAGGCTGACAGACATCTAAAGCTAGCAACGTGAGCTCGGGGGCGGGGGGGGCGGAGGGGCCATGGGGGGATGCGGGGAGATTTGCAAATACAGAAATCTGAGGGATCAAGGCACACGTTTCCTTTGTTCTGTGTTCCAAAAGCTTTTCTCATGCAAAACCCGAGACCAGTCAACAAAATTAGGCCGAGGAAAGCTTGTGCTGAAACCCATAAAAACCCATCTTCCGAAAAACTTCAACTTATCGTCTCTTCTTACCCTGCACCGGCATAAAGACCAGAATGCCTCAATTGCCCCCAAACCACGTGTGCTTGGTAAAACAGCTCTGCGCACACGTCGGTGACAAGTTTCCCGTTTGCCCACCCCCATTCTTTATCAACCACCATCATCAAAGCCTGCCAGGGCTGCTTCCCCCAGCTCTGTATTCACGCGGGTAGGGTGCGGGCAAGAGCAAGGGGCCGCGGATAGCCGTGCTCGGGCAGGGCTGGAGAACAGAGCTGATTTCTCCCTCCGTGTGGTCTCCGGGGGACGGAGCTCCGCCATCTGGACACGCACCTTCTCTCCCTGGGCCAAGGGAGCTTCACAAGCTTCCTTCGGAAGGCGGAGACCTGGGAATGGCCTGCACCACTTCTGCGCACAGGCACGGACGGACCTGCATTTAGCCTCTGGGCACACGGAGCTGCAGGGAGAGCCACACGGTGGTCTCCAGACGTGTGGTCATGGGCTCCTTCCTTCATCTGTCGGATGTTTCTGAGCACCCGAACTCGGGGGCAATGCAGCACCCCGACAGTGGGGGAGGAGACAGCAGGCAGAGGGAGGGACCGCGCGTGGGGCCTCTGGGAAGAGCAAGCGCGGGCCGGACATGAGAGTGGGAAGGGAATGGGAGGCCAGAGCGTGGCGGCCTCAAAGACCACCACAGGCTGTCCACCCTTCACTCTGATAGACACGGGAAGCTGCTGAGGGGTTGGGCACAGCGGTGGCTCGATCTGACTCAACATTTAAAAGGATCAGCTCATTGCTGGGCTGACCAGAGACAGAAGTGGCCAGGCAGGAACGAGGCCGCCCAGTTAGGGGCTATTGCGATGGTCTGGTCCAGACGTGTGGTGTCCTGCACTGGGACAGGAGCAGGGGAGGGTCAGAATCTGGGTGTTTTGAAGAGAGAGTTTGTAGGATTTGCCAACCGTTTAGATACAGGTTTTAGACAAAGGGATGGTCAGGAAGGAATCTAGGGGTTTGGGTCTGAGTGGCGAACCAGAAGGACAGGACTGGAAACAACTGAACTGGGAACGTCGTGGGAAGAGTGTATTTGGGGAGAAAATCCAGGGCTTTGGGTTTCGCAGCTTTGATTTGTTTATCCGATACCCATACAGCGGAGCTAAGGGGGCAGTGCGATATGCGAGTCCGGAGGTCAGGGGAGAGCTTCAGGCAGAGAAAGGAGTTTGGACGAATTTGGGAGTGGTTAGCATATTGGTGGCATCCTGAGTATCTCGGGGTGGGGGAGACATGCCGTGTGCTGGACACACGTTCATGCATCCCGACCCTTACCGCCGGGTGGGGCTGGGCTCGTTCAGACCTTCGAGGGTTGGGCAGAACGGGTGCGGGTCACTCCCGGGACCACACTGGGCTTTGAAACCCACCATGTCCCCTTTCTCTGTGTGGCTGTTAACCTGCACCCCCACCGGGAACAAGACAGGGCAGGACGCGCGGAGATCTGCCTCAGACTTGGAGCCTGAGCGAGAGAAACCTTGCTTTTTCCAAGTCACTTTGGTTGTGGAGTCGTTTATTAGCCAGCAAACCTGGCCTGTCCCGGCTGACATCGGGGTGAGCACGTAGCCCCAGGCACTGCGTATGATAGCGGGGGGACGGTGCCCGGACCAGGAGGGGAGGAGCGGGGAGCTGAGTGATTCACTTGACGGAGTTTGGGCAATCCTTGAAGTTTCCAAATGGAGAGGGAGAGGAGTGAACTGGAAGTTAAGAAAGCCGGTCTTATATTTAAATAATGTCTCTTTTACTAGGCTCCTTGACCTCCACAGCGGGACCCATTCCTTCCTCCCCCTAACTTCCTTCTGCTCCTGGGAGGGCTCGGTCCTCTGTGCAAGGAAGCCGCAGTGAAAACTTACTTAAGCCGACGTGCATGGGTTTTTTAAAAAAGAAGCCGTAACGTCCCCTCCCTTTCCCTAAAGTAAATATTTTTTGGAAAGTCAGTGTTGCCTTCGTGCAACAGATGCGGGAGGCGTTTGTGATTGGAGCCGGTGAGCAGGCAGCATTCAGTGAGTCCCACCTCGGGTCGGCTGTTTCCGTGGCTCTGTCTCTGGGAGCCCCCACGCTTGCCCTGGGGGACAGTTAGCATCTGTTTTACCGAGTGGAAAACAGAAGCTCAAGATCATGGCCGAGCTAGGACTCAACCCAGTTTAATCCGACCCCAAAATATCAAGGGCTGGAACAACGGTGCTTGGAAAAGCAGAAACCAAGGTTTGTAGAAGCCATTCACTCCAGGCACCCCAGAGTCCCCGGGAAGCTGGAGCCACGGGTCACTGATCTCCAGGCCCCAACGTCCCACTCAGCTCTACCTGTTACGGTGCCCAAGAGCAAGGCCCACATTACATGGAAGGAATCCTGTCCAGGGTGTGTTTCTTGAAAGGCAACAACTTGTCCCCCACTCCCTGCCTTTGTCATGAAAAAAAACCAAACAAGGGCATCAGAACAATCTTCCAATATGGCAGGAGCCCTCTGGTGGGCTTCCCATGGAGGCCTCCTCAAGCAGGCCACCAGATCTTCCCAAACACCCCCACTTTTCTGTCCCTCTGCCCCAGGCCATTTGCACTGGCCAGGTGGGACAGCTGCCAGCACACAGCCAGGGCCTAACCACAAAACCCTGCCACTCACCAGCAGGCAGCTCTGTTTTCAGTGTAAACAACACCACCTTCACGGAAAATACAGCCTCGCAAGGAGCAAGGCGATGTATCCCTCCCATCGGCCCCCCTGAGCAGGTGAAAGGCGTTTGGCTTCTTCCATCTGTCTGGAAAGTAGTGGGACATTTTGCTCATCTTCCTGCAAACTGCCTCTTCAGAAGGCAGCCCCGATGATCAGACCTGACCCCTTGGAGGCAGAAAGCAGAGGGTCGGGAAGAGCAAAGACCCTATTGTCTACACTCTTCACGGCAGAGTTGTGCATGTGTGTTGTGTGTATTTGTGAGTATGGCCATGTGAGCTGGTGGCTCTAGAGTCTGGACCCCGGCTCGTCCACAGGGCCCCGCTCCGAAGGCCTCCCTGCACAGCACAAAGGCATCTCTTAGGCTGCGGGCCTCCTCCCGTCGATGACTGCCCAACCCTTATGCTTTCTTTGTTGAGAAGGAAAAAAAGATCATACTTAAGCAAAAGTAAACCACAGCCTGATACTGTGCCAACAACATTAACCAACTTCTCCTCGGCGCCTTTGAAGTCAGCGGGGGGCAACATACTTGTGGCGCAAGTAAAGAATGATACTCTAAGTGATTCCTTTTCATCCCTTTAACTTAATGAAAGATTAATGGCCTTGTTATTTTTGTTTCTGCTCCTTTTTTCTCCCCTTCCATTCCCCCCTCCCCGAAATGGAAAATACTGCCCTACGATGGTTTTCTGGATCGTTGGGTTTGGTGAATACGACCCTAGAGCCTCCACGGGGCGGGCCGCCTTCGCCAAGTCCAAGGCATCCAGGTGTTCATGGGCGAGGAGCGCCCCGGCAGCCGCACGCAGAAGTGGGCTTCGTTCACACTGACCTCACCTCCTGGCGACAGGGCTGGAATTCCTCGGCGAGGAATCTTTTTTTTTTTCCTTGAAGGTGGAGCTCTGTGCCCCGTGGCATGGCCTTGAGGGCCCCGCACAGGGCAATCGGGATGGAGTCGCACGTCGCTGGCCCGTGAATCACGCTGGTCAGGGCGTAGACGGAGAAACATCAACACAAACGAACACAAACGCGCCTCCTCCCAGCCTGTCAGCAGCACTGCGGTTTCGAGCCCCGGCTCGGTACCACGGTGACCGCGCTGTCACGCTCCAGCCCCCGCCCTCTCATCTGGAGGACAGTCCGAGCCTCAGGCTCCCCGGCTGCCCTTCCTGTCCTCCTGTCTTCCCGGATCTGCGGCCGGCGCGATCTTTCTAAAACCAGGGTCATGTTACTGTCTCGCCCACCTAAAACCCTCCTTAATTCTCTTAAAACAAAAGGCAAACTCCTTCCCGGGGGGTGCGGGGCTCTGAAGCTCTGGCTGACCTGGGGGTGTCCAGCCCCGTGCTCCGTGGCGCGCCGCGCCTCCCTGGGGAGCCCCCCTCGTTGCTGCTTCGCCCCCGTCCCTCCACCTTCCCCGACTGGTCATTCCGGCCTCAGCCCCGTGCTCCCCTCAAGGACACCTGCGTACCCACGCCTCTGGAGAAAGGCCCTGCGCCTGACGTTTCCACGTCAGAGCCCCAGAAGGGATGCTGGAGATGCTCTCAAGTCCTCGGTTGGCTAAATCAGGGAACGACGGGTTTCCAGGCAAATCCCCGAAGAAGAAATTCAGCACGTGGGCAGAAGTCGCAGGGTCCCTCAGCTGGATGCAATCATATCCTTAATTTATACCTGACCAGTGTCTGCACGTTTAGAGGTTGATGACAAAATGACCCTCGGGTCAACACTCTAGAAATTCTGTCTTCTGGATGGGGTGTTACCTATGTACTCAGCGGCCCTGTGCATTCGGTAAAATTCGGTTCCATCTCATTCCTACAGGCAGTAAGCACCTCTTCGTGGACACTTTCTGTCTCGGGTAAATTTTGCACAACCCAGGAAGGCGCAGCCACGATCGCTTGTTCTGTGAGGCCTTCCTGGACCCTCCCAGCGCCCCCGGTGCCGCCCCCATCCTTCCCACACCTGTCTGGAACATTTCATTTGGACCTTTTCTAGCTAGCTGTCTTCCCAGAGCATTTCAAAACGCCCTCCAGAGCTGAATCATCCTGCAGTAGGAGTGTGCTAGATGCTCGTTGAACACGAGATGGGTGAATAAGAGAAAGAAAACCGGTCGCTCGGGTGAGACCACGTGCAAAGGTAACCGAGTCCCTTTTATTCCTCCGTGGGCACAAACATCACTCCCATAATTACAATTTCATGCATATAATCAAGGGTTTCTCCAAACGTCCTACGTTTATCCCAATCTCCCTACACCAGTGATTTGAATGTGTCATTTAAAAACTTCCAATTCCAGGGAGAATGAGAATTCTTCAGCCCTGTGATTCGTTGGCTTGGGATTTTCAGAATCATTTCTAGGGTTTTATGGCTGACCTAAGTGCTGGTTAGTCTGGGGCAAGAGCCCCGGTTGGTTCACACCTGCTAGAGACCGTCCCAACAACAGGCTGATGTCTCGTTTCCAACCAAACAATGGCCCCATTCCATAAATACTTAAACTGCACATTTAGAAGAATTTAGTAAAAACAGACCCTGATGCATGACGTTAAATACATTCCCTTCTTTTAATAACAACTTGATTTCAGATCAGGAATCAGAGTCGTCTGATACTATGAAAATTAAACAGAAAATTTCTGCCATTACACCAAGCAGCCTGCTTAATAAATCAATAATGAAAAAGAATAATTTATTATGGCTTGTGAATTCTGACAGCTCTAAAAAGATGTCCTTTCTTTTCCCCCAAAGGGAGAACGGAATTTTCTTTTTACCTTCAAGACACTGGCATTAAGCATAATTTCTCTGTCTGTAGAACTTTACTATTGAAGAGGAGAGAGGATTAGATTTTTACATCATAACCTATTTTAAGCAATTATAATCCACAAGTAATCTTTTCTCATTCATCCCCCAGGGGGGAGGAAGATGTAAGAGACCGTTCTCCGGGCCTCAGTTTAGATCAATGTTTGCATTCCTATTAGCTGAATTAGCTGAGGTTCTGGAGAGCTGAGCTCACTTCTCTTAGACCAGGAGAACCTGGCTCGTCAAGGGAGGTGGGCCACTGAGAACCGCTGTATCCTCCTCTGTGCTCGAACCCCAGGTTTGGCCTTTGTGGCCGGCGAGGGAAGAGACCTCATGTGGTTTTATGTTGGGCCACAGGCGGGTTAACTCCCTGGCTTTCCTCCAACCCCCTTGTGTCCCCGGTACTCCTTGGCATTCAGCAGTGGCATTGTCATTGGCTCCTACTGGAGCAGTAAATCCACATTTTGTCACTTTCTCATTATTTCACTACATTTTCCTAGGATCCAGGGTCTGGAAGCTAATCACATCTGGTATATCTGCACAGAAGAAGCGGTACCCGTGGAGGGCTTAGCGCCGCTCCTCCCGACCGCGTGGCGAGGTCATGTGGTACCGACTGTGTGGTGGGAGCATTTATCGGCAAACCTTCCGATCACGTCTGTTTTCTACGTTTCCATTTCTGCTGTTTTGTTAACCATTCCCCAGGATGTCCCTGGCAATGGGGAGGGAGCAGAGGCCTGAGCGTCTAAGCATTCCCAGTTCAGGATTGTTTACAGACGCGAACTAAGCCGGCACCGAAGAAATCCGTATTTTCTGTTCGTGTGCAAGACGGGCCATGACTTCAGTGGCGTGACACTCCGCGGTTGTCATTTTTTTTCCTGATAATCATCCCTTAGACATACTCTTCTCTAGCCTCTGGCTTTGAATTTATTTGTCAAACACTAACACTGTGTCCTTTCTCGAACGTTGCTTTCCTTTCCAAACTTTTTATCCTGCTGAGTTTCTGTATTTCCCCAAGTTAATAATTTTTACTTTTTAAATTTTTTTTTTTTAACAAGAATTGACTGACTAGTACTTGGCCCCTCATGATTCCATGACACACATGGCTTGTTTCTCTCTTCATTGTTTCTTTTCTGTGCTGTCTTCCTTTGCAAATTAAGGGAAGTGAGGTTTATGTATTCCATCGGCCAGATTTTTAGCAACGGTCCCAACAGGTGTAACACAAGCTGGTTATCATTTCAGAGGTCATTTGAAGTTTTATTCACGATATTCAGTTTTATATTTTGATTAATATCCAATATTAATCAATAGCTTCACCCACCAAACAAAAAGGAGCCCCCACACATCATTTTCCGTGCCTCCCGCTGCTGCCCTCCTCACCCACTGCGTCCTTGGGGTTGTCCTCTGACGGCTGCCGCCCTCCACAGCCACGTCTCCCCGGGGCCTGCTGGATGCTGAGCCGTCATCCCCACGACCCGCCCACTCTGGGTTCTCATTTTCAGGTATTTCTAGAAATTTCCCTTCTTTTTGGCACCATTCTTATATATAATTCTACTTTTCTAGAGTTTCTGGAAATCGGGTTCAAGAAGGGGAAGCAGGTGTTAACACGCATTTTGATCAAACAAACTTTTTGAATGCATGTTTCCTAGTTTCTCAAGATTTAAATAATTAATCCATCTGCTTATTTCTTGTCCATACCCTTGATTTGAAAGATGAGGAAATTAGGGTCCCAGAGACATGAAATAATTTGTCAAAAGATAACCCTCTTGGTTGGGAGAAAAATCGGAACTGGAAACCAGGTTTGCCTGATACCAATGCTCGTGTTCTTTCTACTCTGAGGAGAGGTGGCAGCTTCCCCTCCTCCCTCTCCCTCCTCCCCTACTTACCCTCTTCGTGATAATTACTGGTTTCTTTACCCCTGAGGAATGTCTGGGTCCCTTGGAAAGTGTGGCAGGTTCTCTCCCTTTCGCAACCAGCACGTACCGCCCGGCCCGATGCCCACATTTCTAAATCTCTGCCCCCTGTCTGTTTCCGCGTCGTGACTTGAAGCTTCCTGAAAGCAGGTTTGCCTTGTTCATCAGTGTTTCCCACCGTGTCCCATGCATGCCCGGGGCAGACTGGGCGTTCCGTAAATACTCATCACATTCATAAATGAGTGCTCCATAAATACCCACCAATGACCCCCGCAGAGTACACGAGGGTACAAAGTGAAAAAGAGACTTGAAGCTAGAAAGTACAAAACACACACTGGGTCGGAACCTGGGCTTTCCTGAGAGCTTAAAACGGGAACTACCCTGAGTGAGGTGATTTACTATTCTCTAAAAGCATCTTCTGGTTTCACAGAACGCAGTTGAAAAACCCATTGCTCTGTTTTGACTACACAGTATACGAAAGCCTCTTTCTGTGCATTTTTTAAAATAAAAAGCTACTGACAGGACTTAATTTTCCTGCACCGTTTTCTTATCCTAAATGACGCCTGATAACCGCTGAGATTCGAAATAAGGTCGCTCCGATGACTCCACGAAGAGGCTCATTCAAGAAAATTCGTTAAGTCTGCACCGTACCAAATGCCAAGTGTTTGCAAGACAGAGATAAATAAAAAAGAAGTCCCCGTTATTAATCTTTGCATCGTGTGAGTGGGGAAGATGCGGATTCCTTTATGAACGTGTGAGTCCTTGGACGGAGGGTTCTTGGCTCGATAGAGAAGCTGTTTGCTCAACTCTTCAGAGGAAAAGGCTTGGCATCAACATGACTTTGCTGGTTTTTCTCTCCAGGTTCCAACTTGTGTCCGTGGGTGTGAGATCACAACATGCTCCTTACGCAACCTCCCTCTACAGAGCTCCTACCCTTCACACCTACTACCCTTTTAATCTTTTCAACAAGTAATTAAAGTTGGCCTGACCTCAAACATTCTCTGCACCAGAAGAAAGGCAGAGATGATTGATCGTGGCTCTCAATTATTCAAGTCGAGGGTGGTGCTTCAGGAAGCTTTGTGACCTCCGAGGCCGGTGGTAGACGCTGATTGAATGGATAATGGAATGCCCACTTGGGGTCGACCAGATCTCTCTACTGTAAAGCTACGATCTTCCCCTTTCTAAGTCATAATATCTTCTGAGGAGATGACGCAAGTACCCTGTTTCTCATCAAATTTCACCATGGATTTTAGCCTCCATGGGAGATTCCTTGTGTGAAAGGATTAGTACTGTGCTATTTGCCCAATGGTGATTTTGCCCATTTCTTTTAAATATAATCATGCATTAAAGCAAAATCCCATGTCCGTGGCTCTAACACTTGTTAGCTGTGTGACCTTGAGCATGTCATGTAAACTCTCTGAACTTTATCTGATCTGTAGGCTGGGAATTAATAGCAGTAATCAACTCACGGGGATGGTTTAAACATTAAATTAAGTAATATGCATCCAACTCTTAGAACAATGTGTGATAAACAGAAAGTATTCTATCAAGGTTAGCTATTATTATCATGTATTCTATCATATTATTATTATGATATCGTATTTATCAGTATTGTCCAACAATCACGGACTCTTCACAAGAAAACTCAATTTGGGGAGATTCTATGCAGTAAGAAAGAAGATTTTGTGATACCGTCTTGAAATGGGCAGTAGAGTCGTTCACACAAGCAGAAAATGCAAATCTGTGCCCGGCCGTGGAAGGACATTCCAGAAAGGACTGAGTACCACTGGGAACGCTGAGGGGCTCCCGCCAACATCTCTCCCAGCACCTTGAAGCCAGCGTTTGTGCCGTGCAGAGGGACCCTGTCTGTTTCTTCCCTAAAGACAGGAGCGACGGTGTGAGTCACTCCTGTGGAATTGGTCTGTGGAATGAGGGCTTGGATCGCACGACAGATGTTCTGGTGAGATGAGGTCTGCCGAGGGCCGCCAGAGTGTGGGAACCCCTTCCCGGTGACTGAGTGGGCGTGCATTACTGGACGGGGTACTTAGCGTGAGATCGTCACAGAGAAGCATCAGCACAAGAGGAGAGGGTTTAACTGTGGGAGGAGAGTCTCGGGGCCCAGCACGGAAGCTTCTCCCATTTACTGCTGCAGAAGTATCGCTATCCTATCTTCCAAATAGAATCATCTCTCCCTGGCGTGCGCCGTAGACCGCTGGCCCCTCGGGGTGCTGCTGTCTAGAAGAGAAGGAAGAAGACCATGGGGTGTCATCTCTTGATTTTAATTCTGTGTCAACAAGGCAACGTGGTCTCATGAACATTCAGCTTTTTCCACCACCCCCCCTTCCGTAGACTATGAGGATGAGGGTACGGTTCCCACCCAAGTTCATCCCTACCTGAAGCTTTATTTGGAAGGAGGCTTCTGGCGCATGTAATGAGATGAGGTCATGGTAGATTGAGGCGGGCCTGACCCGGGGGCTAGTGTCCAGAACAGAATGCCGTGTGAGGACAGGGACAGACGGGAATGGTCGCTCTACAAACCAAGGAACCTCAGGGACGGCCAGAAGCCACCAGAAGCTTGGATAGCGTCCTGGAACAGATTCTTCTCTCCAACCCCAGAGAGAGCAGGACTCTGCCGTCACCTTGATTTTGGACGTCTGGGCTCCGGAACTGTAGAAAACAGATTTCTGCTGGTTTAAGCGTCCCCCCCACCCACACACACACCAATTTGTGGTGATTTTTACACCAGCGCCAGGAGATGGGTATAATAATAAGTCCCCGTCACATGGTGCCTTCTGAGGACTGACCTGAGTCTCAAGTGTAAAACCACCCTCGCAGGTGCGGCCGCTGGCGACGGCGCGTCTGTGGGGCAATGGTTACAACCGCGAGCTCAGAGGCAGCATCTGTCCACCGCTCGGCCATGGGAGGGACTTTGGCTAAGTTCGTCACTTCTTCCCAGTCTCAGATCCCTTATCTGTAGAGCAGGGAAGACCTCTTCCTTCTTCCTAGCGTTGTCAGGAGGACGCAACAGGAGACAGAGGGAAAGCACCCACGAATAATGCTGCTGACGTCCATATTATTGTTAATGAAAAGAATTCTCTATATTTGTTTCCCCGCCCCCATAGCTGGAGTTTGGAGCCGTTACTGGGATCACCTTTCAGTATCTAATGCGTGCTTCTGAGGGACCCTACTCTGTGTGTGACCCCAGGAACCTGTGTGGATGACCAGGCGACTTCACCCGGGAAAGGTCAGGAGCACAAGGGGGAGGAAAACAGAGCTGGAGATCCGCTGAGTGAGCCCATCGGCCAGCTCTGCCTCGTGAAAGCACGTCATCTGTCCAGACGGGTCACGCTACTCCCCTGGGAAGCGCAGATCCAAATTAAGACAGAAGAAAACATCTCAGACCCTCAAGATTGGAAAGGGCTGCTTGTAAAGTTAATTTAACCAACCGGTGAAGTCAGAGCTGAAGACAGCGTGAGGTGTGTCCCCCTTTGAAATGTAAAGGAGTGGGTGTGTGTGTTCGTGTGTGCCCAACCCCATGGAGTTGAACTTCCGTGCTCTCCAAATCCCGCAATGCTGTTTCCTTCCAAAGGAACAAAACCTGCTCCTTGGATGAACCCATTGAAGTCTGCAGGATACACCTCTGTGAGGATCTGCGTAGAGATCTGGGCTTTTAAAACAGAAATTTAGTTGGGGGTGGGGGGAGAGGTTTTGCTTTCTAATCAAGTACATCAAACACAGTCAAAATCCCACCTAAAGTTCTTCGTGAGAAATCGATGAATGGACCATGATCAAAGTGTCTGATTCTTCCAGCTTCCCCAAATAACACTATTCTCGGGGATACTTTCAAAGATGATGGCACGCATAGGAATAGGACACTTCTTTATTTGGTTTTTCAGCACACTGTGGGGCTAAGCTCACAAAAGTCCCCTGAATGCATCATTCCTTTCTTCTCTTCTCCCCCCAAAAGAGGAACCCTTCTGTACTAACAGCCTGGCTACACTGTGTTTATAAACCCAACTTATAAATTATAATTTTGCTCATTTGCTTATTCAGTAAATATTTACTGAGCATCCCCTGTGTGCCAGGCATGGTCCCAGACTCTGAGGACAGAGCAGTGAACAGGATACAGCAGAAATTGCCACCTTTGCGGGCCGCCTGGGTGGCTCAGTGGGTTAATGCCTCTGCCTTCGGCTCAGGTCATGATCCCAGGGTTCTGAGATCGAGCCTCACATCGGGCTCTCTGCTCAGCAGGAAGCCTGCTTCCTCCTCTCTCTCTGCCTGCCTCTCTGCCTACTTGCAATCTCTAACTGTCAAATAAATAAAATCTTAAAAAAAAAAAAAAAAGAAATTGCCACCTTTGTAAGCTAGCATGCAGACACGGGTATAACACAAGATCAAGGGTTATTATCCAGGGAGTGTGTTAGGTGGCGGTATGGGCTGGGGGAAGCACAAAGCAGTGAAGGAAGACAGCCAGCGCTGCGGTTAAAGGCTGTAATTCCAGACAGTTTCTCAGAAGGGGCTTCACTGGGATGCTGGCAGGTAGGCAGAGAGTTTAAGGAAGAAAGGGAACAGGCCACAAGGAGATCAGAGGGAAGAGCATTGCAACCTTAGGAGACAGTAAGTGCAAAGGCCCTGTGGTAGGGCAAACATGGCCTGTTACCGAACTATGGAGCCAGAGCAGAAGAAGCCGAGAGGAAAGTGGCCGATAAGACCTGGGAAGTAGGAGGAGCAAGACCACGGGGGCTGGGGACGTGCTCAGGCTGTCAGCTATTCCCTGAGAGAGGCGGGCAGTCACAAGACATGCCAGAGGAGAGAAGTGACCAGCAGTGACCGGTCGTTACGGGGTCGCTGTGATGGCCATGTGGGCTGCAGACCACTGAGGTTGTCAGGAAGGGCAGAGACCGTGAGAGCAGCAGGAATAAGCCGGGCATGTGGGGGAGCAGGTGTCGGACTCTGGCGTGTGAGGAGGTGGAGGGAGCGGAGGTGGATAGATACAGAGATGCGCCATACCTGTGTGTCTCTGTCTTCCATATCCAGACATCCGGGTCTATGTGGATCAGTTAGAATAGGGCTGGGTCCTCTGCAGCTGGGAAAAAGGTATTTTTATGCTCATATCTGCGTGTCCACACTGACAGCAACAGCTGTGTGTAGCCTTATACGATGCTTTTCCCTGCTGCGGAGTCCGCTTAGCTGTGCTCTCCATTCACGGCACTCTAACGTCGTTCGTCGCTGGATCCGTTTCCCGCGGCTGCTAGGACAAATTATCACAAGCTTAGTGGTAGTTAAAAGGAGCCTCTCCCAATTCTAGAGGCCCAAGGTCTGAAATGGGGTCCACTGGGCTCTGTGCAGCCATTACCCTCACCACTGCCCCCCCCAAGGCTGCTGCTTTCTAGCCCCTGAAGACCTCCACGTGCTCCGCTAACCGCCGATGCCCGGTCTTCCCTCTCCTGGATCTGTCAGCGGGACGCAGGCCAGAGCTCACTACTGCGTAAACCCTGCTCTCCCTCGTCTTCCAGGAGACCACACTCTGCTCTCCCCCACCCCTTGGGGAGCTCCAGTGCGCCTGGCTGGCCACCCTCCCCCTGGACCAGCAAATGCTGCAATGCCCAGAGCCCAGGCCTGGTTTTGCCTCTCACCCCCACTGCCTGCTGGACGGTCCTCTGGTCCCGAGGCTTGAACCGTGGATTCGATCATCGTGACTCCCAAGTTCCTATCATCAGCCTCTCACTTAAACCCCAGCTGGCTCCTTGACTCCCCACACAAACGTCCAGTGGGCACGGAGAGTCGGGGTTCGACAGTGGACAAAAGCAGGGAGCCAGAGACAACCAGTGAGGGTAGGAATTCCCAGAGGATTTGCCAGAAGGGGAACAGAGAGACAGGACAGTGGCTGGAAGGGGGAAGAAGAGTTCTAGGGAGGTTTATACATTTAGGATTGGATCTGAGCCCACCTGCAGGCTGGTGGGAAGAACTGGGCAGCACGGGAAGGAGGGAGGAACCAGCACCCAGGGCACGAGTGGAGGTGTGGACGGGATTTTGGGGGTGGGCCGCGCAACGTCGGTGATGGGAAAGGCAGAGCGTACGGCACACAGGCGGTCAACCTTTGTAGTCGAAAACCACTAACCACTTTCTTCTTCTGCACTCTGTGTCTAGCAACACACCGAGGGTGCATTTATGCCAGATTGCATCTCACCAGCGTTTCTACACAGAGTGTGACGTGGATCCTTCCGAAACCGTGCAGGTAAAGCGGGACGCGGTTTTTAAAATATAAGAAGTTCAGAACAATGTGATGTCGTTTTCTTCACCTCTAAGTTCAGCAAAAATTAAGACCGTGGTTAGTGAGAAACCTTAACAGGTGGCGGATACCTGTCTGAACGGCGTGTTTCCGCTCGGTTGCACTCAGCTCGAACGCCTTACGGCCCTCCTCCTGCGGGGGCTGCGGTGTTAAGAGGAGGAGGGCGTCGTGCAGGACGGAACCGAAGGGGACCAGCGATCCCAGAACGACAAGTGAAAAGAGTTTCTCAATGTAGAGAAGGCACGTGTCCCTCTCATTTTGACACCTTAGGAACAAAGTGACCCGGTGGAGGAAACGTCCTGTCTCAGATGCAACAATGTTGGGCAAGGTGCCTTTGCTTTCTTCTTAAAAAAAGATTTTATTTATTTTAGAGAGAGAGCGTGAGCCGGGGGTAGGGACAGAGGGAGAGGGAGAGAGAAGCTTAAGCAGACGCGACGCTGAGTGCAGAACCTATGCGGGGATCGATCTCACGACCCTGAGATCACGACCTGAACTGAAATCGTGAGTCCGAGGTGCAACCGGCTGAACCACCGAGGTGCCCCGCCGAACGCCTCTTCCAGAGAGAAGTGGAGAGAGACCGCTGGGCATCCTCTGTTAACCCAATACAAGCCACTTAATGATGAAAGCATTTCCACCTCGTTCGGGAACACGGGGGACCAGATCTCGGATCTGCCTCCACGACCTCGTAGGGGGCCCCCAAAGGAAATCCCTACTTCAAAATATTTTCCAAACTAAAGTATCTACTGACCATTTCTGTCAACAAATGCTTTTTCTTTGTCCTGAGCTCAGTGCTGGCACGTTTTCATGCACGGAGTCAGTTCCATCTGCAAAGCGCCCAATGCCCCCGGGGCTCTTGCTGTATCCCCAGCACTCACGGGTCATCTTTAATCCTGTTTTCTGCAAAGAGTTTGTAAAAGTCTGTTCCCCAAAGCTGGGGGTGAAAACAAACCCAAGCAGCCAGGCTGTCCACCGCCAACCTACATAGCTCATTCTACAGACGGATTTGTAAGGCAATGGGTCTCCTTGTGTTTCCGGGTGGCTGTTCCCCATCTGTACACATTCCCCACCCATGAGATCCACTGTTTCTGCTCTCTCCTCCACAAGGAAACTACAGATCACCCACTGCAGTGCCCCCCTGACCTCCCGTCCCCTGGGTATAAACATGTTCATGACGGTACACATCTCTTCTTCGGGGAAAAGCACAATTCTTCCTTCTCTGTATTGTCCCCTCGCCTGGCGTCCTTCCTAGTTACGCGCTTCCTCCTCCCCGTTCATGGAGCGCGTGCTTCCTTTTGGGGACCGAACACGCCTCCGCCTGCCCCTGAGCTCGACACCTCTCCCTCCACGCTGGTCTCCTCCGAGCTGCTTCCCTCCCGCCGGGGCAGCCCAAGGACCTCTCCTCCAGCTCACTCGCCTCCAGGATGAGCCTGGTCTTTGTCCCCAGGGTTCTCTATCAAAACCCTTGTTTGAAGCCTTCCGATGACCAGGCGCCATACTTAAGGTCACCGAGGAGCTTCTGACACTGTTGACCATCTACCTCTTGAAATGCATCCTTTCTTTGGTTTCTAGATGCCCCTGCTGCCTGTCTGCGTACCCTTTTCCATTTCTACCATATGGGGACTCTGTTGCTCTGAGTTCCATCGCTGGGCACCCCAAACTCCTCCGCAGGGCATTCCCAAGGGTCACACCGACACCCCTAGTTTCTGCCACACACTGAATGTCAACTCTATCATTCTACCCTGAACCTTTCCCTGAGCTGATGGCTCATTTCCCAAGCGCTTCATGACTTCCCTGAATGGTTTTTGTGAATGACTGTAGACTCCAGGGCTGACAAGTCTGTGATTAAATTCACTATCCTGTGGCCCAAGCCCAGCTCCTCTGGACTTACCCCCAATACCAATAGCTTCCCAACCTTCTCCAACTGGACGCCACGTCTTACCTCTTTCACCCCAGGATCTGGATCATTCTCTTGCCTGGACAATTCTGATAACCCTTAACCTGTCCCCCAGGGAGTAATTCATTTTCCTTCCAGCTCATCTTTGGTTCCAGGAACAGACACCAGAATCCCTGGGGAGCCCTCTCAGAGACTGTCCCCCAAGCATTTGCAAACGTGTCCTCTCATTCACATCCAAACCGAACTTTCACGCTCGCCGCTTTTGGACGTTCCCATTTTTTTGGTAGAGGGAGGTTCCCTGCTGAAGGTCCGGCAGCTCGGGCCGGAAACGTCCCGATGAGGGCGCACAGCACTTGTTCATTCTTATTCATGCACATTCTCAGATCGTGTGTCTACATACACTGCTAGTCCCAACGCTGTTTATACATCGATTTAAATAGAAGTTCTTCCTTGGGTAAATGAAGCCGCTTAAATTTTACATTTGTTCTTGACGCTAACAGTTCCTGCTCTGTACATCAGGAAACCAGGCTCATCAGACATGCTCGTGTGGTAATACTTCTGATCAAGACAAACCACCTTCAATAAATAAATTGCCTTGAGAGTAGAAACACACACGTCACGGCACTTAACTGTTCTCTCCCACTGGGGTTTTCACCCGGGAGCTCACGTGTACGTGCACATACACACACACTCCCAACCTTTCGCCACTTCAAAACATACAGCTTTATTCATTCCGCATAACTCAAATTTCCTTTTTTTCCTCATCTTCCCTTACAAAATTGTCTATTTTAAAACACCTTCCAAGGGCACTGTCAAATGATACACAATAGAGAATCACAGGACTTTTTTTTTTTTAATTGCAGTATTAAAGTTTGTGGGGTACATTTAAAGGCGTTTGCATGTAATGTGGATTTTCTTTCTTTGTAATGGAAGCTTTTACCTTTTATTGTACCTATCTAATGTGCTGTATGGAACAGATACAGAAAATTACATAAGACATGTTTTTTTAACCACTTTGTAGATTTTTTTGAATTAACATATAATGATGTATTATTAGCCCCAGGGGTACAGGTCTGTGAATCGCCAGGTTTACACACTTCCAGGTTTTCACTCACCATAGCACATGCCCTCCCCAGTGTCCATCACCCCACCACCCTCTCCCTACTCCCCTTCCCCTGGCAACCCTCAGTTTGTTTTGTGAAATTAAGAGATACATAAGACATGTTCTTTATGTAAAGAGCAGAGCCTAACAAAATGTCCTGAACGCAACCCTTCTAGCTACCAAGCAGGTCACATGATAGAACCCCGTCTGCCCCTCCCAGAGCACGGACCCCTGTGGGCCGACCCTCGCCGCGGCTCCAGAAACAATCCGCGCCCTGGTCGGGGGGAGTCACTTCCTGGCCTCATCCCGCAGTTTTATCACTCAAGTGTGACTTCCTAACCCTGCCGTCGGGTTTTGTCCATTTTAATTTGCCTCTTAGTCTTTTTTAACATATGGATTCCTCCTTTATTCCTTTTTGCTTTCCTATGTAATTTATTTGGTGAAGAAACCAAGTTATTGGACCTGGTGTGTTCCCCCGGTTTGGGTTTTCCTGAAGGCCATCCCGTCTTCCATAGTGCTCTGTTCTTTCTCTTTCCTGTAAACTAACAGTTGGAGACATAGATTGGATCAGAATCATGTGCAATTCTTTTTTTTTTTTTTTTTCTCCCCAAGGAGACGGCCTCACTGGGTGACGACCCATCAGAAACACAGGGTGTTTCCTGCCTTATCCGTGATGTTTGCAGACATGACCCTCAATGCCTAGAACCGTGAACTCACCAGAAGTAGCACAATGATGACACTATAATTCTATCATTTTTCTTTCTTTCTTAGCTGGAATAATGTCATGAAAAGGCAGCTTTCCCTCATCTATTGTTTGGTTACCCAGTGGTGCCCATCCTTAGGACAGGTGACGCGGAATAATTTTGTCTTACCTCCAATTTTGCAAATTACGAGTCATTCCAACATCCAGCAGCAACCAATTTTACCTCTGTAGTATCGTTAAGAACTCAAGCATTTAAACATGCTTGACATATGGCATATCTTAATTCACTATAGTATATCCCTAGTGATGTTGGTGTTCTCTCACCTCTGGTTAGTGGTGGCCTTTTCAAGTTGACTTCTGAGACTTTTTTTTTAAAGATTTTATTTATTTATTTGACAGAGAGAGATCACAAGTAGGCAGAGAGGCAGGCAGAGAGAAAGGGGGAAACAGGCTCCCCGCTGAGCAGAGAGCCCCATGTGGGGCTCAATCCCAGGACCCTGAAATCATGACCTGAGCCGAAGGCAGAGGCTTAACCCACTGAGCCACCCAGGCGCCCCGACTTCTGAGACTTTTTAACTGGACTCTAGAAGGCTTTGGTAACTCACCACTGTCCGGCACAATAAAACATTCCAGGCTCATCTGCACTCCCCCTGCCCCAGACCTGGAAGCCATCTGTCATTTCTCCAGAAAAAGAAGTCCTGTTTTATTCCTTTGTTTTCCTTGGAAAAAGCATTTCAAAACCACAGTCTGTGCCGGGGGCGATCCTTCTTGTTAGTTCTCATTCATTCTAGTCCTTTCAGTGGACAGAGTTGGAAAATACAAGTTTCCATGTGTTGATCTGTAAAGAAACATATCTCAGGGGCTCATACTGGTCTTTCCAGCTCAAATTCAGGACTATGGGGTTCTTAACGCCACATTTCCCACTTCATATATGTCACTTGGCTCCCGCCGCAGTGACCTGGTTCCCAAGGATATCCATATGACAGGATCCTGGTTAAAACAGGTGCCACATTTGCCTTACGCCACATCATTCACATAGGAGTCTCAGAATAACAAAATCAATGCCACCTCCCCCAAAGAGAGCACGAACGATAGCATTTACTCTCCCCTCGATTTCTGCTTATGACTGGTGTCCTCTACTAACATGGTCAGAATGGAGAGCAGCTCCATACTTCTCCTCCTATCATCCAGCCAGTCTTATCAACAAATGAACACATATTCATAGCTCACATCAGTTCTGTTGACGTCTCTCCACTTGTGTTGGTTGTCAGGCGCTGGATCCTTCCAGATTCTCTACAAAGACGCACGGGAGTCATCCTGGTTGAGTCCTTACAGGTTCCGTAATCAGTAGGGCTGGGTATAAAATCCTTGGGTTACATTTTCTGTTCTTAAATAAGAAATGTTGGCATTTACATGTTAGATGACAATGATATTTTTTTTTCATACATGACTTCATATATTTGTTTGTGTTTCCAAAAGGTTTGATCCTTTTTCTAAAAACCCAGTACTCTTAATAGGATGTTTCTGATGGTTAGTTGTTCTGGGCCAAAGGTCCCAAATACAGGAGGTACCCTTTTAATATAGAGATCCAATTATTTTTTTTTTAATTTCGGAAAAATTTTTACATAACTATCATCTGGTGTTTATTGTCTTCCCTTGCTTAGATTTTCTTCTCTGAGGACTTAAATTTTGTGTTTATTGCATCTGTCTCATCTGTTTTCTAAGCTTGTCAGTTTCTCTAAAATCAATTTCTTAAATTTTAAAAAATTTTTTTTCACCTCTTTTTAATTTTCAAAAAAGTCTTTTTCCACGTCCCATCTACAAAGGCACTCAGGTGCATCCCTGCGTAACTTCATGGACCAATTCTGATGCCATGTTCATAATTCTTTCCTGAATTCTATCACCTTGCTTCCGCGTTTTCTGGTTTCGAGTTATAGCGTACTTTTTAATTTATTTAATCTTGTATCATTTTACTTTAAAAGAGTCACATTCTCTTCTGGCTTGCGTTTGGTGTTTCACTGCTGTTTCCTGGTGTTTCACTGTCTGGGGGCCGGAGTCTCTGATTCTGCCCATTTGCCCCATTTTGATTTTCTCACCAACACCTGTCGTTTTGTTGGTTTGCTGGTTTGTTCAACTAGTAGCCACCCTAATGAATGTGCAATAATTTGAATTTCTCTTGAGCTAGGAGAGTGTGTGGCTTTACCAACAACAACTGAGTCTTGCTCTGGTTCTCGTGTGGTAGCTGGAAGCCTGAGTCTGGCCTGGGAGGCGAAGCAGGAGACCAGCTCCAATACGCTATTTGCCCAACTCACCTAAAAAGGGTCGGAAATCGTCCTCTGCTTTTGGAAATACGAGATGTACTGATCTTCTTAAGCGATGACCATTTTGGTGAGGCAGCAAGCCGGATGGACTGGAGTGGCTGGAGGAGGCAGAAGGAGCAACAAGTAAGCTCAGGGTGCGGGGCTCTGGTTTTCAGGTAACTTGTCTTGGAGGGTCGGAGGGGAGCCCTCCCACGGCACAGCTCTCTACAGGCACCCCACACAAGCACACCCCACACACCATCCCTTGTGCCCACACAAGCACTGGGAGCTCCCTGGGGGACCCAGGAGAGCACAAAGGAAAAGCTGTCAAGACAGATTTCTAAAAACGTCAGACATCGCTTCTCTGCACATCCTCCCATCGCTGCTTGAATCAGGAATCGGCATCCCAGCGAGGACTGGCCAGCAGGCAACATGGGGGAAAGAGCCTCACGCAACAGGGATTTTCTCCACTGACCAGAGTTCAGGGAACAGGGCACTTTCCCTCGTTGAGGGGGTCAGGCTGCAAAGCACGCAGAGCAATTTGTCTCTGGTTGCAGACCAGGGAGGGCTAGCAGGCGCATTTGGTGGCAGAGGTGTGAACTCGCAAGCCACTGGTACGTCCTGAGCCGTCTGCATTCTTACCACAAACTCACCAAACAGAGCTCTGAGTTTTCTCCTTGGACCAAATGACAGTGAGCATCATAACAAAACCCACGAGAGATGACCAATGTCATTGCCACAGTGATGCTTTGTGCCACTTTTCATCAGGATATGCCTGTGAGGACCCTTCTCCAGAAGATGAAAAAATTCTGTTAGGTGACAAAGCTCGCCTTGTACATCCTCCAAACCCGTCTACAGAAATCTAAAAGCAGGAAGGTCATGCACCTGCTGATACACCGTCTGATTAACCAGCAAATATTCACCGTGGGACGTGAACTGCTTAGTGACGACCAGAAACATGTCTCCAAGAGCCCCCCTCTCCATCAGAAACCTTTTCTCGTGTTCTTTTTGCAGAAACAGGTATCGTGCTGCAGGAAACAAGAGAATGTCTTCTCAGAGGCTGCCCTTAGATGTTCTCTGGGAGGTGACAAGTGGGTCGTCTGAGTTGTGGGATCCCGTTTTGCGTGACGCGCTGCGGTGTTGATGGTAACCCGCCTGTCGTATTAACATTTTCCCAGAGGATGCGAGGATACGTTTGAGTTGAAAGGACCATGGGATCTCGCCCGCCCACCCCCTTCATGCCGCACCGCTCACGCTCTGGGCTCTGGCTCCTGTGTCTCTCCTTGCAAGGCCGATGTGGACCATCTCCACACTGCACTTCGCCAAGGAAGGGGTTGTGATGTGGAGTCAGAAGAGAAATCCCATTCAGAGAGGGAAACGGACTTCTCGCCTGGCACAGACAACGTTTCAAAGTAAGTGTTGTGAAGGTTCAAAGAGCCATAAAATAATCATCAGCGTCATCCAACTTTAAAAAAAAAAAAAAAAAGAGGCTTTATTAGGGCTGGAATTTTGTTACCTTTATTCGAAAACGGTGTGGTGAGTTGTCAAGCCGAGACTCATTCTTTAATTTAATGTATTTCAAGGAGCAAAGAACGGGCTCCCACCCCCTGGCACGATTGTACTTCTGACGTGCCTCTTTCTAAACCTCAGGATTTAGATCTTAATCTTGAAAGCACTCCACACTTCAGCCAGGGCGTCTGCCCTCCGTGAAAATACAATGCAGAGTTTCTGAAATAATTGCGTAGCGATGGCCAGTTTTCCTCCATGAAGCGTTTTGCACGTGAGGAGCACCCTTTGAAGCAGGAGCCATGGAGATGGCAGGGGGCAGAGGTGAACCGAGCCTTACTGAAGTGTACATTCCTGGCAGGGGGAGGGGGATGCAGAATGCAGGAGTGAGTCTATTGATAGTCCACGCTTTGACCTACTAACAATAAGTGGGGGGGCCGGGGTCACCGCAGCAGCACGTCCCCACATTCCCTGGCAGTGCAGAGAGACAGACCTTACCAGTTTTCCTTTGCTTTGGCAGGGCGGCCGCGGGACCTTGGTGTCCACGCGCTGGCCGCTCGCTCCTGGGGAGGGCCGGAGCGCCGAGCACGTGGGCCGGGGGACGGTGGTAGGAGGCACGCCTACCCATCCCATACCCCGCACGGCAAGCGATCTTAAGATGATTTGCCTGGAGATTTGCAGCACGATGGGTATTTTTCAAAACCTCATGCCAGAAGAGAAAAGGAGAAAATTAATAGCGTATCCTGAAGCTGGAATTTTAAAGGGCACAGGCAGAATACGGCAACACCCCGCTGCTGCGATTTCTTTCTTTGTGTTAAAAAAAAAAAAAAAAAAAAATGCCTTTCCTGACTTTGAAAGTAGCTACTGCTTTTTTTTTTTTCTTAAAAAAAAAAAAAATGAAAGCCTTACCAACCATTTCTTTTTGACAATGGGGAGCACTTTCCCCTGGTACTCAACTCATTTTGAATACGGTTCTCCCAGTCTTCTAGAGTGCACAGCATACACGGACGATTTTATTACAAAACATCTAAGCAGACGCCCAGCGGAGGGAAGGGGGTGGTGTGGGACTGACGCAGAGAGGGGGTGGGGGGCGTCAGCTTGTTTGCTGCGGGAGGGGTGGTTTCTCCAGCCCACCCGGGCTCCTGCTTGTGGTTCAGGGCTTTGTTGTTCCTCCCGACCTCCCTAGGAGCTCCGCTCGTGAAATGCCACCTGGTTTTGCCCGGGTGTGGAGATCTTTGCAGTTAGGGTATCTTCGAGGGCGCAAAGCACAACTTAGGGGGGACCAGCGGGCTGACCCGGTTCCCTCCGCAAAGGAGGCTGAGGCCAGAGCACCTGTTGGAGGAATTCTCGCGCATGCGCTCCCGCACTCCTGGCCCAGCCCTGTCTGCTCTGTGCCTGGGGCTCGTGTGTGTGTGTGTGTGTGTGCAAAGTGTGAGTATCAAAAGGACCTTGTTCCCCTTAAGACCTGACCGAGGACCGAACTTGTGTCTTATGTACAATTAAATATCCAAGTATCTTTATTACTGTGTTCGGGAGAGCGGCATCGTGGAGGTCAGTGCTTAGCTTTGAACGGAGAACCTGGACGGGGTGTTCCCAGTGCAAGGCCTTGGCAGATGGGTGTGCACAGCCCGGGGGCGGGGAGGCGTTCCTGCGGAGTGATGAGGCCGCTTCTGAGTGGGGGATGCACGGAGGTGAGACCATCTCCACGTTAAGCCTGCCAACCTTCCCTTGTCCTGTGAGCAGACGGTTGTTCAACTTTATCTAAAGAACCGTGGCCACATGCAAATCCAGCAAGTGGGTGTGCTTTCTGCAGGCAGGTGCAACACCGGTGTGACCGGCTATGGACCCCAGCGCACACGCACGGGGATCGCGTCTGATTTTGGCTCAGTTCTGCCTGGGACTTTCATCCCACTTACCTGACTGCCGTGTTGCCCAGCCCACTAAGCAGAGTTTTTGATCTCTGAAAGAGTGGGAGTCCTATAGGCAGACGGGGTCGTTTCCATGAGCTGTTTAAAGTCATTATCCAGACAAGCAAACCGAAGGGAAGGGGGACCCCACGGTCACTCTAGCCGCTCCTGACAGGCTTGGGACGCACGAGGTTCGTGGCAATGTGGACGCCAGATCCAGTGGCACGGAGCCCGTCCCTTCCAGGGGAGCCGAGGCAGAAAGGACCAGAGAGCTTGTGGGGGTGGGGAGAGAGGCACCGCTCTACTTCTGTCTGGACAGACATGGCATGCGCTCTCATGCACACGTGAATGCGTACACACACACTTAAATACACGTGTGCACACACATACACATGTGTGCATACACGCACAAACACTCATACACCTGCATGTAGATACACATGAATGCACGTGTATTCAGTACTCGTATACACATGCAGGTACACACGTGCATAGACACACACGTGTGCGTGTACTCGTACACACTTGTGTGCACACTAATACACATACACGGACATGTGCACGTACTCTATGCATGCACACGTATACACGCACACACTAATACATACACGCATGGGCACACATGGACACTGCGTGCACACATTGTCTCACACATATGTGCACATGCGTGCACACATGGACAAGGGCATGCACATACCGTCAGACATATACACGCACGTCTGCACCCACCCTTGGTCCCTCCCCCCCCAGAACGCCTCCTGTCTCTAAGAGATTGCGCTCACCCCCCCTTCTCCTCTGTGGGGGGCACCTGCTTGGGCAGGATGAGAGGATGTGACAGGAGCATGGCTTTTGTTCAGGACTTGGTTTGGGGACCCCACGGCTGATGCCCGAGTCAGACTGCGAGTTAGATGCGGCTGTGCGGGAGGCCGGATGACCTCAGCTTCTAGCTCCTGTCTTATGCGAACTTACATATATATTTTGAAATTAAAAAGGAGTAGGAGCCGACCTTCCTGCGGAGCAGCCTCATCACACCAAAGGAAAGGAGGTCCTCCCACCAGCCGCCCCGGTTGCCTCATCAGCCAGCCTTTTTAAACTTATTTGTTTGCTAATTTATTCCTTTATTTGGATTTCCGGATGGGAGAGAAAGAAACGTTGTGTTTTCCTTCCTCCTCCATTTCGGTTTTATACAAAAACACCCTTTCGAACCCAAGCCGCCGCCTCGGTCTCAGGGAGAGCCGGCGTGTGAGCTCCGGAGGAGGGAAGCCCCGTCCTGCCCGTCTCCCGGGCGCTGGCCTCTCCCCAGAGTTTTCTTCTTAATTTTCCTTGTTGAAAGGCATGAGTGGCCCTGGTGCTCAGATGCTGTCACTGGCACCCCCAGCTGAGCGAGAGTAATTATTCCCACTCGGCGTGGCTTTGATACGGTTCTGAGGGCTGCCTTTGGCACAGTCCCACAGCCTTTGTTCCGCTGGAGTTATTTTCCTCCTTAGGAAATGAAAAAAGATGGCAGATGACAACGCGGTGAAGGGACCGGGGAAACACCTACACGTTATCCCCCTTGAAAACACAGCTAATCCTGCAGCCGGCGGGGAGAGACGGCGGCGTGGCGGGGCGAGCCCTGGGCTGGGCGCAGCTTCCCAGGGGCCAAGGAGAGCAGGGATGGAAATGCTTGGGATTATTCCACAGGGATCCAATGTTCGGGAGGTTCAGGTCTTTGGGACGGGCTGACGGTAGCCCCTCGGTGGCTTCGAGCTTTTCTGGCGGGGGGTGGGGGTGGGCACAGACCCTGCCTTTCCCCTGGAATTCATGAAATTGGGGCTTGAGAATCTGGGGTGCCCCAGGGTTCTCCAGCTGGTGAGACAAGCAACTGGGTCTTGGTGAATGTTTGGCTGAGCAGGTGCTGTGGCCTGAATGGGCCCCGAGATGCATTTGTGGGGGGTCCCAATCCCCAGCACCTCACAGGGTAGCTGTGTTTGGAGATGAGGTTTTTCAAAAGGCGGTTGCGGGTAGGTGAAGGCCTTTAGGATGGGCCCTCATCCAAACGGACTGGGTCTTTGTAAGAAAAGATTAGGACACAGGCTCACACGGAGGGATGACAGCGTGAGGACACTGGGAGAAGGCGGCCGTCTGCGAGACCAGGAGAGAGGCCTCAGAGGGAACCACCGTGGCTAACTCCTGGGTCTCGGGCTCCAGCCGCCAGAGCTGTGAAGAGAAGCATCCTCTGTTTGAGACCCCAGCCTGTGAGGCCGGCCTGGGCACACACACACAGGGCAGGGGACTGGAAGCATTTAAATTCACATCTCTTGCACTTTGAATAAGAGAAAGCATCTCTCATCCCCCAAAACCTCATTGGAACTTTACCTCCGAGGCTGCCAAGCAATTGCCTGGAACCTCGATCCAAGGTCGGCAGCTCCTGGATTGTAGGGAGAGAAACTTAGGGGTATGTGGCACTCAAGGCCGGAGCCCCGTTCCCTGCGTGAGGGCCCCGGCCAAGTGTGGGCACGAGCGTGTGCAGGCAGACCACAAGCCACGTCCCGACCGCAAGCGTGGGCTTACGACCCACGTGTTCGGCGGTCCTGCTTCTCGGGGCCACTCCACTTACCTTGATTCTGAAAGTATCTTCAGCGGGACTTTTATTCGTGCTTTTGCTGCACGGAGACCCACTCGTTCCTTCCCTCTGATTTCTGATTCCGCCACGGGCACCGTTCGAGAGAGCTCTGATAAGAGAAAAAAACTGGGCCAGGAATTAAATTAATGCTTTTAGACAAACATCCATTCTATCTCCGATTCTAATGCTAATTACATTTGTGGATCAAAGACCATTCGTTAAAGTTTTGCTTTTGAAAAACAGGGGGAGATTTTACTTTCTCGTTTGATATTTTTATGAGACTTGATGGGGGCTGGTGGGGGGTGGGGTGGGGGGCAGGGTCTAGGGGTTCGGGAAGGGGGAGAGGCCCCTCCCATGAGGACCCAGGGGAGCGTGGGGGTTCCCCGGAGCAGACTTCTGGGTCAAACTCTTGTCCCGTGTTTCTTCGTTCCCTCCGTGACTCTCCGCGCTGGACACAGCCGGCTGCGTGTGCCTCATCACACAGAAGTTTCTAGAAGCAGAGGCTTCCAGACGCGGTGGGGAGGATAGACAGAAGACAGAAGGCAGGCCATGAGCGAGGGGGGGGGGGGGTGCACGAAAAGCCGTGGAGAATGTGGCTGTGTGATTCCAGCTCTGTGACGTTCTGGAGAAGGCACAGCTAAGGAGACAGAGAAAGAGGTGGGTGGCAGTCAGGGTCCCGTGGGGCGGGACAAGCAGGTGGACCATGATGCTTCAGGGCAGGGGGGGAGTCTGTATGCAAACACACAGGTGGACGCGTGATGGACATTTGCCCAAACCCACCGAGCATCCAGCACCAAGAGCTACTGCTAACGTCCTCCCTGGACTCCGGTGCAGACCACGCATCAGAGCGGGGTCACCGTGGTAACAAACGTCCCCCTGGCGGGGTGTCGACTGTGGGGAGGTTGTGCACGTGAGCGGGATGTGGAGACGTGGGGAGTCTCTGTGCCTTCTCCCCAGTGTTGCTGCGAACCTGAAACTGCTCGGAAAGGAGTAAATCCTATTTTGAAAAAAAGCAAGGCGTCGCTGTCTGAGGAAGACCGTGCATTTCTGCCAATGAGCCCCACAGGAACCGGGTCATGTCTGGTCTTGCCTTCAGGAGCTTGCGTTTTGGGTGTCAGCACATCTCCCGGACCGAGCCTTGAGTTCACGGACCCTTCCTTGGTGTTGGGCTTGGCACTCTTGTCGCTGCTTTGGGTAAACTGAAAAAGGTAAGGTGGTGACCACAGCCGGTGTAAAGCAGGCCAAGCAGGGGTGGCTGGGCGGGGCTGGGTCTAATCTGATTTAATTGCGAGACCGTGAAATGTGACCATCACCATTTCACGAATGTGGAAACTGGGCTGGAACCACAGTTCGGCCCCGACTACTTCTGAAACTCACGTCCTCACTCCCTCTGAGCTCCCCTGCCCTCGGCGTGGGCTTGGCGTTACCCGGCTGACCGCGGGAGGTCCCTCCAGCGGGCCGTCTGAGGGACGAGGACGCAGGGTCTGTCTACCGTGTGCAATTTATGCAGCAAGGCCATTGCTTCCGTGAGCCAGAAGCTGGAGACGGTGGGGGGCGGGGGAACCGTGTCAGGGCAGGATCCCGATGCTGGCACCGGGAGGGAGTGCACGGGAAACCAAGCAAAACCAGGAAATCTGGGGTCGCCTCCACCAACTCCTCTTGCAGTTGCGGGAGCTGTGCGGAGATCATGGGGTTTCACTTCATTACTCTGTAACCCGATCCCGCGCAGACACGGGAAGCCACAGGGAAGCCTCTGAGCCCTTCAAACATCCCCCAACTTAATATATCGTCAGTTAAAAGAATGATCCTAAGAAGTATTGTCCCTGGGGCTCCATCCTTGATCACGGGCTCATTCTGAAGCTGCACCCCAGGATATCCCCACACGCCACAAGCTCAGGGACCCCGCATTGCCAGGGGCCCCCGACCCGGAGGTCGTGCAGGCACCAGGCTCCGTGAATCTGCATCGGAGGCCAATTCCTCCCATGCCCTCACCTTGGGGCTGATACCTCTGTCCACCCCAGCTCCTGGGAGCAGACCCTGGACGCTTGATCTCCCTCTTCTCCATCTCTGCCCTTCAATCCGCCCAATGCACCATGCCGCACGGGACTCACGGCTGTGCTTGGTGCAAGTGTGACCACGTGGTATATTTACCTGTTGTGTCCAGCAGCCTGTGAGCAACGTGGGTGCCAAAGACACGACGTCAGGCAGCACCTGACGTTATTGGGTTAAAACGGTGGGATGACCTGCAGAAGCAAAATCCCAGCCAGGCGGGAGCCGCAGCGAGCACCTGAACAGAAGTGGTTGGGCGGAAACGGATGTGCAGCGGACATTGGACTGTGTTCTGGGCTCAGCCACGGCCCACGGCTCTGAGCGGGGCTCCCCCGGGCCACCCTCGGCTTCGGGTAGGCACCTCCCCCTTCAGCGTCCCTCGGCTGCTGGGCGCCTCCCCCGTGTCTGCCCCCATGTTCCTGCGGTTTGTTCTGTGGGCGTGTCCGTGTCCACGCTGTCTCTTCCCGCATGGACAGCAGAGAGACTGGACTGCGGCCCACCGCGTATTGGGGTGCGCACCCAGTGGAATGCAGGGAGACGGGGACACACTTCCACAGAGTCCAGCATGGAGACATTGAGGCCCGGCCAGCCGGAAGAACTGGGGAGACCTTCAAGAGGGCAGCGCCTTCGCTGGGCCAGAGCCGGACTGTGTCTGAGCTCTCCGCCGCAGCCCGTGAGTGGCCTGTCGGGAGCCCCGTGGGACCTCCGCCCCCCACCACACAGCAAACCTCACCTGTTGGCTGACACGTGCTCCTCAAACACAATTCTGAGAACGCTGACGGTCCACAACCGCGCCCAGTCGAGGGGACTCTCCTCTTGGTAGAGTTACTCTGCCAATCCCACAAAGGAGAAAGGACCGAAGGGAACAGAGACATCGCACGGCCCCTGCTGCGGGGGTCACAGGTCCAGACCCCGCGCGGCAGCCCCAGGCATCAGCGCCGCGTGCCTCCTGGTAGAACTGCAGCCCCATCCCGCAGCTCTCCACGAACATCCAGACCACGCCTGACCAAGCCTGGGGACCCTGCTTCCGACTTAGCTACCGGACGGGAAGAGCCTTAACACTGCCGTTGGGGCCGCGGGACGGACGAGCCCACAGCAGGAAGGATTGCTAGACGCAGAAACTGGGTTTTCCCACGTGGGCTGACGAGAAACTTGGGGAGTCTTCGGAGGTTGAAAGAGATTTAAGGAGCTCGATCGCCCCCGGGGCAGGAATGTGGTGCTGTTTTGGCTCCTGATTCAAATCATCACGTCTAAAATTTTAAAAATTAAACCAGACGTGGTTGGACTCCATGGATGTACGTGAGACAACAGGGAATTTGAACACAGATGGGTTTCTGATGCTGTTATTAATCTAATGGGGTCACAGTCCTTATCTTTTATGGATACCCTGAGGTCTCGATGAGTTAAGTAATATCATGTCCAGGATCTGCCACAGAACAGCCCAGGGAAGGGGTGGGGGTCGGACACACGGTGGGTCACACGGCCGTGAGACATGGCGTGGGGGCCCCCTGGGGGAGCCAGGGCTCTCCCTGCTTGGAGTCAGGAGACTCCCGTGGGCGCCGTGTCCTGGGGGACCTCACAGAGCCCAGCTCCAGGGTCCGGGGCATGGCCGTGTCCGGGCTGAGTCACCAACAGCTCATTATTCCTCCCACGACAAGCTCACGGTGAAGGATCGCCCCACGCTGCTTTGTAAGCAAACAAGGAATCAGAAATTTCAGGACACGCTGGTTGCTTTCTCCTTGTGCTGGCATCTGTCAAACCGGGCTATTGTTTGCGGACCGTCTGTAGCTTTGGGGACTATCTCTCCAGATGCCGCGAACAATGGAAGTCGCCGTGGGGAGGGCACTCTCTGGAAAGAGAAAGAGGGCCCAGAGATACCGGAGCCGGGTCTCCCTTCTGCACGCCTGTGTCTGGCCCGGTGGGATGGCGGCCGTGAGGGAGCCGTGTCCTCGGGGGGCGAGGCCCGGGGACAGTGGGGTAGCACCGTTTCCCCGGGTCCCCATCGCCCGTTCCGAAATTCCATACTCCTTTGATGTGCGGTGACGTGCCCTGGGCAGTCAGCGTGTCCGGAAGCTGCCAGCAGATTCTGGCTATGGCCTGTTCCGGCAACGAGGGCCCGGGGCCAAGGACAGGTCAGGAGCCTGGATCCTGGCGGAGCGGGCAGAGGGCCCGGGCGGGGGTGGTCACAGAAGACCAGCCAGCCCCGCACCCCTCCCCGAGGTCCTACAGCTCCTTGAGTTTCCCAAGGCGGTGGGATGAAGGTGCGGGACGGTTCCGTAGTTCGGGCCAGGCCAGTACGGAGGGAGGATGTGCCGGCCTCCAAGCCCGGGCCCCGCAGTACACGGTCACACCGCTGCCATCGCCCAGGCTCCCTTCAGTCCCTCCACTCCCTGACCTTCCTCTCCGCACTGGGGCGAGCACCACCCCCCATTCACGTCCAGCTGGAACCTCGGAATGCCATCTCTGTGGGAAATACTGCTTCGGTAGGTGTGACAAGTTACAACGAGCTCCCACGGTGTGAAGGAAGGGGCCCTCGACCCAAGGTGACCTGTGTCCTCCACAGAGGGAGAGAGAGACAGAGGGACCTGGTGGAGACGGTGCCAGAGATCTCTGGCACTCACCTGTGCGCAGCGATGCATCTGCGAGGGGGTGGCCGGCACCGCCGGAAGCTGGGCCCAGGCCTGCAACAGATCCCTTTCTGTGCCGCCGGAGAAAGCTGGGCATTTCCGGCCCGAGCTTGCCGACTTCTGGCCCCCAGCATGGTGCGAGCCCGAGTCTGTCATTCCCAGCCCCCTAGGGTGTGGCTGCTTGTTATGACAGCTGTGGGAGCTGTCCGGTCCGGCTGTCAGGTCCCCCGCAGTCTCGGGGGGCTTCACCCGCCGTGCAGAGGGCCCTCCAACAGCCCCAGCCAGAGCGTCTGTACCCCCTCTAGCTCGGTCCCCCTCACTGGTGGGTGACACCCTTGTGTCTGACACCCCTGTGATCCGCTCAGCTCAGACACCTGCAAGTCTGACCACACCCGTCTCCCCTCGCAGGCTCACACCATGTTTCTGGGGGTGAGGGCTGGGCAGGGTCGCCCGGGCACGTAGGAACAGGGGCCCCCACTTCTTGGTCTCATGAGTGCACGGCTCCTCTCACCGAGTGACGTCTCCTGGACCTCCGGAGCCCAGGTTGCAGGGACCTGCCGGGACAGCAGGATGGGGCACACGGGACAGCAAGCTCCTTCCAGCCCGTGACAGGACCGTGTGTCTGCACTTGGTGCCCGGGTGCCGTCAGCAGGAGAACACATGCCTGCCAGGCCTGAGCCCCCAGAACCACAGCCAATCGACTTCCTGCATGGAAGCAGGCCCAGCCAGGTCCCCAAGCCAGGCCGCTCAGCCCTCGGCCCACCGCCGGGGAGCCGCCGGCCCTGGATGCAGGTCCCCGAGGTCTGCAGACTTGTGCTCAGCACCTCGTGGGAGCTCCTGATGGAGACATCTTTCCAGAACAGCTTCTAGACTCGCCCGTTTGAGCTCAAGCAGTTCTTCTGAATTCCTTGTCCCCTCGCTGGCCAGGACCCCGTCGCTGGGCACTCGATCCAAACACACGCCATTGGTTCTACGAGGCGTATCTTTTGCATGAACGTCACTGCTGTCAGGATGTGTTTCACAGTGCTTTGATGCTTTCTGTGTCCAACAGCAACGGTGACATGTCTGCCGTTCCCGACACGGCCTGGCGAGACCAACCCCTCACGGACACGCTTGCAGAACCACAGCCGGCAGCCGGAGAGGCCCGCAGAGCCGACGGCCGGGAGCTCTTCCCAGAAAGCAGCGCCACTGCCGCCTCGCCCTCTCCCGCCGGGAACCGCTAGGACGCGGAATGCCAGGCGTGCTTCCAGAATGAACGTTTTAAAAGGAAAACACTAAGAACGAAAGAGAAAATGTTTTGATGTGGATGAAGAGTGTACTGAGAAGACACTCTTCTCCCGTTCACGGAACATTCCAGGACAGCCTGGGTGTCAACCTGTATCACTTCTGTCCGTTTCATCCTCCGAACGAAGGAGGTGAGGTTATTGAGAGAGAGAGAGAGGCAGGCAGGCAGCATCCCCCAGGGCTTGTGGCCCCCTGCTGTCCCCAGGTGTGCGGGGAAAACCTGAAAAGCGATGCTCTGGCCTCACCATGTTCCAGAGGAGTTGGAGGCTGACGCAGAAGTTCGCAAACACCGTAAGGGGCTCGCTCTGTGTACGCTTCGCCTCTTGCACACGCGAGGGCTACGTGGTGTGAATCTCGGCATCTGCATCCGTCTGCAAAAGCTCCTTTCACGGGCACGAAATACGCACGGGAGGCAAATTCTGATCGATGAAACAGCACCAGACCACAAGGTCAGCCTCCGCCTGGTCTCTTTCTTGACGGGACATGACGTAATGGCAGGTCTTACAGCCGGCGATGCCTCAGAGGGAAGGAGACACGGGATTCCCTCGGCAGCGCCCCGGAGAGCCGGCACAGCCACCGTCCTCCTGGGTGCATGGGTGCTGTGGGTGGCGTCCACTCCGACCTCACCCCGCCCACGCACCGCCCCTTAGGGTTTCCCGTGAGCCGGCAGTCCTGCGCATGGTCTACACAACCTGGCGGCTTTGCTTCTTCCCCTCCTCTGGTCCACGAGGACCAAACTCTCATTTCCTCTGCTCCTGCTCTGACCCTCACACCTGCCACTCCCTTGCGGGGGCTTGGTGACCCCAGCCTCTGCCGGCTCACCGCAAATGCCCAGACTCATTCTCGATGTCATCCCACATCCGCCATGCCCCTGACCCCGCGGCTCGCACCCTGTGTGAGCTGCCCAAAACAGCCCTCCAGCCTCATGCATCCTCTGCTCCTGAACCCCCAGCCACCCCCCCCATCCCACTCGAGGCGAACCCAGGAGCGTCCAGTGGCCACCGAGGCTCCGTGCGGTCAGACCGTCCCCACCGCGGCTCCATCTCCTGTCCCTCACACGCACATTCATTCTGCTCCAGCCACACCTGGTGGCTTTGTTGGACCCGCCAGGCCGTCCCTGCCCCAGGACCCTTGCACTGCCCTTCTGAGAACATGAGCTCCGCCGTAGCAGGTCTGTGGGCTCCTCTCCCCCAGGGACAGAACTGGGCCTGCCTCGCGGCGGGCGATTGGTGACTTTCCAGGTGACGTTGATGGAACGAATTTCCTCCTATTGCGACGTGCTCCTCTTCCATTCCCTCCCGGCTCGTGCACGGTTTCCTGGAAACGGCCTCCAGGACCCCAGCCCAGCCACCCTCAGCCTCCTGCAGGAGCATTTCCCACAGCACCGCCCACATTCCTACTAACCGTGTGCCTCGTTCTGTCCCAGCCATCTGCTCCTGTGACCCGGGAGAGTACACACTCCCGACAGCCCCCGGTGGGGTGGCTCTCTCTAGGCTCACCTGCCTTTCCGTTCCGGGACGGGCAGCTCCCAGGCACAGGGGCTCAGCAGAGAGCCCTGCACACAGCGGGGACCCCACACGTGCCCGGAGCGAGTGGGAGGCATACCCATGCTCCTCCCCACTCAGACCCTGGGCTGTCATGGGCACCTTGGGGTTCCTCCTGCCTCTTCTAGATCCCCGCTCTCCGGACAGCAAATATTAGCCGAACCGAAGTCAGTGCCAGTGTTACAGCTACTAGAGCCCTTTGCCAAACCGTCCGGTTAGGGCCCTTTCCTGAGCACCCCGTAGACACCCTTCCCAGCACCTAAGCGGGTCCCACGTCCTGCGTCATCTCCACGGCTCTGAAACCGCCTTCAGGACTATGCATGAGCACTTCAAGAGGGTATTATGAATGCAGACGTGTCTACGGGGCTTTCAAGTGTCGCAGCGGGAACCTCTTCCTCCGGCAGCCCGGGGTGGAAGGCTTCCCCACCTTTCCAAAGGGGCTCCTCCCACGGCATTATTGGGGCCTGAAGTTAAAGACGGGCAAGAAGGAGGGAAGCCGCGTCGTGGAGCCTCCAGAAGCCACTCCTTTTCCCCGCGAGGCGGTTTTCTGCTGCTCCGGGGTCGCGCGGTTTCGCACCGCCGCCTGCTCCTCTCACGGGCGCACCAGGCTCCCGTCTTTCTTGCCCCGAACACCACAAGCTACTTCAGCCCTGATCTTTTCAGCACCCGGGAAACGCGGGAAGGCCGGTGAGCCGGGGAGGGGAAGGGGAAGGAGCCAGAGCACGAGCCTGGAGCCAAGCAGCGAGCACCGGCCGGACGCGGAGTACACACAAGAGGGCTTGCGGGCTGCCCGAGCCCCACGTGCAGGAGAACCTCTCCCGCCGCTGACACGCGTGGCAGGGAGCAGGGCCTGGCGCGGAAATGCCCAGAGGGCAGCCCTGGCCGGGTATCCCCGTCCTCGGATGGACGGCCTCGCTCTGGCCACTAGGGCCCCAGCTGCCCTCCAGCGTCACCATCCCCGAGCCCTCCCTGTGTCTTCAGAGCATTCTCTCCCCTTCTGGAAAGATCCTGCTCGCATCTTTGTTGAGCTGGTTGCTCTCTGCAGCCCCAGTAGATTATTATCTCTGTGACCAACGGGGCCTGGCTCGGGCACAGGAGTGTCTCGGTACCGAGAATGCGGGTGCGACGCGCTCAGGAACGAGACGGCGAGCGGCACCCGCACGGCCCCTCCATCAGCTCTGGATGCCATACCCGGTGTCACGGCCCCCGTCCCTCTTCCCCCCACTCACGCCCACAGCCCTGGGTGACGAGCTCCCGCCGCGTGGGCTCGCACGTCACTTCTCCGCCTCCCTCCTTCCAGAGCTTTCTGCTCCCAAGTTTATCACGGCAAAGACGGCTCAGCTCCGAGACGAGAGAAGAGGAACAGGCCGTGCCCCCCAACTCTACGGACCGTGCTCCCTGCTTATCTTTAAGAAATGTCTTGGAAGGGTCCTTCACCCCAGGAGAGCGTTCCAACACGAGTGACTTGGCTGGACGGGTGTCTCCAAGCCAGAAGAATCCCTTTCTGTTGAACAGAGTATTTGCAGAGGAAGTGCACGTTTAGAGACAGACGCAGGCGCAAACCAGCCGTGATGTCTGCAAAATGACCTTCCCCCCGGCCGCTGGTTACAGGATCACGGCTCTGTTTGCACCACCCGCGTGGTTCTGAGCTCTCTGGGGCTGGCTGGTGGGCTCTCATTCGCCTGCAAGCAGGGAAAGACCCCTCCTCGGTGACAGGCTGAGTTTAGAAATGCTAAATGCGTTCTCCATCACGGCTTGCACACCCACACGTGTTCATACACACTCACACACGTTCACCCTCAATTACATTAGCCATTGATGTTTGAATATTAGGAGCCAAGGACTGACTAGAGGGGGCGAGCAGAAGCCTGGGGCACGTCACCACCATCACCTGATCTGAAGGTGCCTTCAGAGTGCACGCCCCCCAAATCCGGCAACCCAGGGACCCTGCTTGCCAGACCAGGCAGACCGCCCATCTGCACATCCAGTATCTTTCAAGAACTCAGACACTGTGACCACACAGGGTCAGTGCTCCCGATGAACCCCACGTCTGAATCCAAGGCAGAGATGGCTCTTGGAGATGCAGCCTGCCCTAGAATCTCACACCCGACGTCCCTCGTTTCTGGTACACTTCAGAATCCCAGGGCCCTCTCCTGAGGAAACCACACAGAATTTTGTTTGTTTACTTGAAACACCTTAAAAAGTATGTATATGATAATTCCAACCCTGGTGTTTTAGATGTATGGATAGGGACATAGTTCCTGAAGCCCGGGACACCTCATAGAGGACCACTTTGCTTGAAAGGCACGACACTAAGACCACGAAAGCCAGAATCATCATCAGCAATTCGTTAACATGAAATAACGCCTAGTCTGTGGGCCGTTTCTTCAAGTATTATTTCCGTAAAACATTATAGGTTTCCCCACAATGTATTGACTATAGTTTGGTCTTACCAAAATGATCCATAAACTAAAGTAACAGGAAACACAGAGATTGAGATGCTCCGTCCCCTCAGGCCTCCTACCCCCGCCCCCAACCAGACTTGCTTTTACATCCTGTCCCGCAAACATCATTAAGATTTCTCTGTGTCAAGCATACGAACATAGGGTGGCCGTCCGTACTGCTTGCGGTCACGCTCCTCAGTCTTCCCCTGTCCCCGCGTCCCTCCCGGGGACTTCTCCACCAGAGCATGAGGAGCACGGCCGCCCCTGCCCCTGGGCCCCGGGCTGCCGGCTCAGGCACTGGGATGCTGGCTAGCTGCGCGTGCACGTCTGGTTTCTCTTGAATTCTGTGCTATGCCCCAAAATAACGGCAGGAACATCTTCAGGCACAAGTGCAAGTGTTTCTGGAGGCCCGTGCTCTGGGGACCATGGCTGAGCGTGCGCAACAAAAGTTTGCAGGGCGTCCACAGAAGGCACGGGCCAACAGCAGCGTGAGAGCCCTTCCGGTGGGCCACGACTCAGCACCGCTCATTGTCTTTACCATGTGATAGCGCCTTTGACCAAATCATGTTTTCAAAAATTTCTACGCCTCTGGTATCGGCGTGAATGGTTTACTTGTGGGGTTTCATAAAATTCTCCTGTATCAACAGCACCAGTCTTTCCCATTAGTGATTATTTTTTACAGCAGCAAGAGGCGGGGCCAGAAGCCTAGCGATGGGGAAAGCTTGGGACGCACGGGGTCCGGAGGCCTTAGACCTGGCGAACCAATGGCATAGGAGAGGTGGTCAGGCATCACCGAGAGCGATCACTGGAACGGGGCACACCCGCGTTCGGAGGCATCAGCAATGGTCTCAAGAAATGGGAATGTTACCCAGGAAAGTCACGGAGTTCCCGCTTTTTGGTGACAGTTGCTATGTGTCCTTGGGGCGCTTGGTTCTCTTCAAGGACAGCGACACGGGCCAACCCCATACGATGGCGTCTCGGGTTTCCTGCGGCTCGACACTTGATCCGAATCCCTAAAGACAGCATTCTCTATCCGAGTATCCGCTTCGGTGGGGCGCGCGTGGGTTTCGCGCTCTCAGCCCTCCAAGCTTGCCTCCGTTTCTAGCAACAGCACCGCCCTGTCCTTGAGAATACCGTCTTTCTGTTACTACTCTCCCCACATGCCTCTTCCCTGAGGCCTTCGCGTGCTGCCCCAGATCAGTCTGCACCTTGGTTCCTAACATTAGTCTTTCAGCAGAGGCGTGGCGCAGAGATGGGGTCATCTGGCGTCATGGAGATTCGTGTCTACGGCGGCAGAAGTGGGAACGCAACCCGAGCGGGACGGGCGACCACGCACTCACTGTGTTTCCCGGGCCTCACTTTTAGGAAGGCGGTCCAGTGACCCGAGAGTCAGATGCAAGCCGGGCAGCCTCTCCCTCCCGGACAGTGGGGTGCAGAGGAGAAAGCAAGCCAGACACGAATAGCAAATCCCCCGGGGGGAGCCGCGAGCGCTCTTGCAAAGGGGCTGAGGGAAGTGGGTCAGGAGGAGGGTGCTGCTGCATCCCGCAGAGTCATTGTGGCAAAAATAGCTCTGAGGAGGCTGCTTTCAGCCGTGCACCTGCCTGTTCATTCAGACGCGGGAGCCCTGACTCCAAGGAAATGCCTGGAAATGAGACACTGCTGAGCCCACACGTGACATCAGATTGGGAGTCAACTGGGAGCACTCTTGAAGCTCTCGATGGGACTCTGCAGGGCTGTTGTAGCTTTTATTATTGTTATTGTTATTGTTATTATTGTATTGCTTTGTTTTTCCTTTGCCTTGTTGTGAGACAGCGTGTTGCATCAGTTCTCAAGAAGGTGACTGCCCCATACCCGACATTTCGGGCCGAAAGGCTCAAAGACCACATAAGGAAACCCAAAGAAGTCAAGCCAAACCAAATGGGGACTGAAAAAACTTCTAGAAGATTCTTGTTCTGCCAGAATTGCTGCCTTCCTTTTGGCTACTCTTGATAAAGACCATCTCCTTAGGAGGAGTATCGCCAGGTACAATGGGCTGTGTGCTTGTGTCCTCCCAAAATCCGTGTGTTGAAAGCCTAATTGCGATGTTGGTATTAGGAGCTGGGGCGTCAGGGAGGGAATTAGTCATGAGGGTGGGGTCCCCAGGAACGGGATCCCTGCCCTCCTAAGAAGAGCCAGCTCGCTCTTTTTCTGCCCCATGAGGCCACGGGGAGGAGATGGCCCTCTGCGAACCAGGAAGATGGTCTCACCCAAGATTCAGAGCGTGCCGGCACCCTGACCTCAGGCTTCCAGCCTCCGGGGCTCTGAGAAATAGATGTGTGTGGTTCGGAGCACTCGGCCTTGGGGCATCTAGTACAGCAGCCTGAGCCGATGGAAGCAGGAGGGAATGGGTGGTCGCTCTCCCACGTAAACGCCCGTGTCTGTGAGACCTCGCCCTCCACCAGGGCTCGTGCCCGTGGACCCAGGACAAAAGGTCAAAGCTAAAGGACCAAGATCACGGAGGGCCTCTGGACATGTCAGCCTTCGCAGGATGAGTCCCTCCCTTCTGTATAGAAGGAGATGCTCCTGGGTTGGAGGCGGACCCTTCCCTGCAGCCGCAGGTGCGCCCTCCCTTGGCTGGAGGTGGACGCGGACCGGACGCGACGCGCCGGTCTCTGGAGCCATCCCGTGCCGAGGAGCTGCTCTGCCCACCGCCCTCAGTTCTCTCCCCTCCTGCTGGCTGAACGCCCGGGGGCTGCCGCTAACACCGCTGCTATCGGGAGACAAGAGGCCGAGGCTCTGGGGCTGGAAGGGCAACAAGACGGAAGGAACCCGGGTGGCCGGACCACATCACGGCACCTGGCCGTGGGCCACGCCCCTGCATGCTGCTGGCGTCAGAGACACAGAGGCAGCCAGTCTGGACACCTTGGTCACATGTGGCAACTCCCCCCGCATCTCAGCCAAACTAGAGACAAGTGGGATTCCCCGGAAGAACTCTGCTCACTGCTGGGGGCCGGCAGACGGGCGCAGACCCGTGTTGGGCAGGTGCCTGTAACCGGCGGGCTCTGCGCATGACTCGCTCTGTCTCTAAAACCCTGTGACATGCACAAAGGTATACCTCCCGCTCGTGTTTCCTACAGGAACCCTTCAGACGGCTCTGTCTTCCTCTACCAAAGCCCCCCAACCCCTGGAGAATTCTTCAACTAGTTATAGTATAAACAATAAAAAGCTCTCCCACGGAGATCCGGGGACCCCTGGGGGGTCTGAGACATGTTCTCACTCTCACTATTTCACAAAAGTAAAGCAGAAGGTTATGCCAGAGGCCACGTGGCAGCAGGCGGAACAGCAGCAGAGATGCTGGCCGAGTCATGTCTCATCAGGCTGACAGCAAAGGGATTTGCAAAAACCTAGAAACAACCACTCTTCTCCTATTTTGTTGTTGTTGTTGTTTTGGAAAATATAGCCATTTTCCCATCAAAAATACGTTATTTTTGTTACCATGCAACAGCTTTGTTATGGTTATTCTCAAACCAATAAGTAAATATTTTTTTATGTCCTCCGTTTTAAATTTCCAACAAGGTGTATGCTACAACCTCACAAAAGCTCTTTGGGGTCCTTGGTGCGTCTTTCCCTGCACACGCACACGCCAGGCACATGCACACGCCAGGCACATGCACACGCCAGGCACACGCACATGCCAGGCACACACACACACCAGGCACACGCGCCAGAGCAGCCCTTCCTGACATTCTCCTTCACAGAGAGCGGACATCGCCTTGCCCAGAGAGCCCCGCACAGCGCCCCCGTCAATAAAGGCAGCCTCTGCTAGCCTCAGCACACAGGGTCCCTGTGTCAGGCTCGACGGAGTGCAGCTGCCCTGGTGAGGACGCTTTGCCGACTTGCTAGGACTTACGCTGCTCATTGTGCTCCTTCTCCCCTAGCCTGCTGATTGTGGGGCTCCCCTCCCAGCGGCAAACCCTCTGCTGACCTCCGTGCACGAACAGCCCCCGCAGCAGCCACCACGGACCTCCCGCTTCCCAGTGGAACGGAGGAGACGAGGAAGAGCCGACGCTTACAGCTAAGAATGACCACAAGTCACGGCCACGCTGGGCCCTGGAGAAGGCAGGTCCCTTACTAACGTGCCTACACGCCACGGACAGGGACGGCGGTCCGGACGCCGAGAAACCTCAGCCCGTTTCGAAAGTGTCGGCGTTGGCCGTGTTTCCTGACCAGAGCGCGAGAGTAATTACGAAGGTCTAAATGGGAAACTCGTCTTTCCAACAATAAAAATTGGTCTTCGGAAGCTCTGTCGAGGGAGACAGGAAACAGACTTCTCATCCGTAGACTCAGAAAAACAATTACAAGCACATGGACTATTAGGACGGACAGGACGTGTCCAAAGCTGCTCCCGTGGGACGTTCCACCACCTTTAGCGAGTTCTTTAAAAAGAACGTTTGAAGAGAGAACAGGAAAAGGGGCGGGGGGGGGAGAAAGACATACACTTAAATCAAGAATCTGATAACTGCAACAAATACTATACCAAAATGATACAGTTACACGCACACCTCTCCAAGGAACACCAAATGGGGAATACATGCAAATACAAAATATCATTTAAGTAAAAAGATGAAAGAAATCGAAGCAAAAGAAACAAATTAATGATAAAGGAAAGCGGGGGGGGGGGGGGGGGGGGGGGGGGGGCGGAATACAAACCATATTTAACAAAGACACAACTCACACACACCAGCTGTGCATTGTGCTGTCCTCCCAGGACCGTGCCTGGAACCAGGAAGGAAACCAAAACATTTTTCCGAGGCTCAGACAAAAAGGGGCTGGGTAGGTTCACCAGCTCTTGCCACCGTCCAAACTAATTAATAAATGTGACACATTTTAGTGTACCGTTCCCGTGAGATGATGATGGGCCTCGGTGCCTGCAAAGGAGGCATGTCGTCCTGGCGATGCCCACCCACGTGGCTTCCCACTTTGCTCTGAGAAGTCAGTGGTCCTGGAACTTTGCCGCAGTCACCGTCACCGGGCGGGCTCGGCCACCGTGGATCCCAGTGACTCTGATTCAGTGGGTCCGGGGAGAGGAGGCTGGTTCTTTCCTATTCCTACCCCGTTGGTGCTAACGTGCCGGCCCCCGTACCCACTTGGAGAACCTGAGGTCTAAAACAGAGGCTGCAGTCAGCTGCAGGAAAACAAAAATCACCAGGGAGATCATTCAAGGAGTTTTCACCAGTGGAAAACAAAGAAGAAACACAGTCATGTTAAATCCCGCGGCACCAAGGGGAGAGCTGTTGGCATCGAGTGTCGCAGGACTGGGGTCTCTCACCGGCCTTTCTGGGGCTGCGCCGGGCTGGCGGGTGGCAGGACACACAGTTGACACCGCCGAATGTTGGCAAACAGCCTCCCGCCCCTGCAAATAGCTCAAAACAAAAGCAATTCTAAGTATAAAATATGTGTGAGTGAATGTCCACCATTTCCCGTGCTGGCTTCTCTCTAATGCTCCCTTTGAAATAGAAAACCCTTGAAGATACCGTTTTGGTGCCCGGACTTTTCCGGCGTCTGAGACGCATTCTGTGGGGGGCTATTGGGTAGCGCTGCACCGGTGGGAGAGGAAGTGTCAGTGGGGCCAAAGCCGCCCGGACAGAGGACAGAGCGCTGCAGAGGACTTGGCACTGTTTCCCCGCCTCTAGCTGGGTCTGGTTTCTCCAGCTTCCTGCACTTGGGGAGGTGGCCTCAAGGTCAAAGCCCTCGGCTTAATCCTTTGCCGGTCTCGGTCCAGGCTGGTTCAGGAGGGGCCTGCCACCCCTCCCCCCGCCCCGGGGGTGGGCTTGCCTGCTTTCCGAGGGTGCGAGACCAGCACGGGCTGGGGTCCTGTGGAGACTGTCTCCCCAGATTTGGGCAACAAGGCCAGCCGCCCGCTCTGAGCCCCAGCTTATCCCAGCGGCTTGGACTGGGGCTGCTCTCTGTAGAGGCCCCTGGAGGCCGTCCAGGCAGGGAGGTGGGCAGAGGCAGGAAGCATGCAGGAGGGGCAGGGAATATACCAAGTCCTCTCAGAGGGGACCTGGAGTCCCAGCCCAGTGGGCGGGAAAACGGTACCCTGGGCCAAGGTCAGCAGCAGCTGCACTGACTTACTACTTACCCGGTGTCCCTAGCACCTGGGGTGTTTCTGTCACTCTGCTGATGCTTGTACCTGGTGGGGATGGGGCTAGCCACCACCCAGCCTTATCTTCTCAGGAAGTCTATCGAGCAGGACCAGGCTTCTTAGAAACTCATCTTGCCGACTCAGAAGCCCAGAGAGCTCCTGTCTCCGAGCCGGCTGGGCTTGGGCTGGCATCTGGTGTAGGCTGGGCCGGGGGACCAGCTCGGCTAGGACTTCTGAGCAAGGGATGGAAACAAGTGGAGACGGCTGCTGCTGTTCTGTTCACTGTGGCCACGCAGAGCCTGGGGACAGGAGCACACCTGCCGCACGGTTCCTGTTTGCCGGTTCTGGACTTCCTGCCTCCTGTGCACTTGCCTCCCCCCACGCCCTGCCCCGAAGTCCCCTTTTGTTGAAGACGGCTGTGGGGTTAGTTCTGCGGCTCACTACCCAGATACCTCCCTGATGTACGGAGCCGGGAAGTGGGATCAGGCAGGGGGTAAACCTGAGCAGACGTGCAGGCTGAGAAGTTCACATGCTGATCATCCCATGGGAAAGGGGTTTTAGCAGATCGTGACAAGGGACCTAAGGCCACCGGCCCGGCTTCCGGGACTCAGATGGTCAAATGTCCTCCTCGACTTTGCTCTGTGGCCAGCGCTGTCTGGCATGGGCCAGGAGCACAGGCGTTTGCGGCCGGGCGCCCAGTCCCAGGAAACAGCTGCTCTGCCTTTTGAAGTCAGTATTTCATTACAAACGAGGTGCAGTTGTTTCTGTCTGTTTGCCCTGAAAGCCTGAGTCAGCGGTGCCGTGGAAGGGTGGGGAGGGCCCAGTCTCCTCCGCCATGTGGCTCCTGGGATCCCCAAGCCATGCCCTTCAATTATGACCGTCCCTGAGACATAGCTCTGCAACCCACGCCACCCATCTCCCCAGGCAGGCACATTCCCTCCCTCTGGTCCAGGGGCCAGTGCCAATGCTGGATAGACGGGGGCCTGGCCAGGACGACCAAAGGACCTGGCAGGTCGCAAGACACCTCCCCCCTTGTCCCCGCACAGCACAGGCAAGCCAGGCGGGGCCATGGGGCAGGGCCCCCATGAAGAGCGCTTGGACATGTCCGCCACCCGAGACAAATACGGACGGACAGCATGGAGCCGTGCATGCCCTCCGTTCCTGAGAGCCTAGAGCCTGAGGCCCAGGACTCTGCTGACGCTTTTGTTTCCTATCATGGGGCAAGACTGCGTCCTGAGCACCCAGGCGCTGAGGATTTGGGGTGGCAGCCCAGGGAGCATGTGCTCTTTGCCCAGTGAGCTCTCGACCCTACCCTGTTCCTACTTGTCCCGCACGTAGACGGTGGCTGGGACCCGGGGACTACAACCGGAGGACACAGCCAAGCCCTCAGCCCCAGAATGACAGCTGCTGTGGGGGGGAACCACAGGCAAGGTGTCTCTGTTGCCATCTCCAGGTGCTTGGGGCACCGCACAGCATCCGCTTTGGGTGTCTCTTCGAGCAGCAGCTTCGGTGAGCCCCAGGCCGTGCCTGCCTATTTCTGGTGTCGCATTCCCTCCATAACAGCACCCAAGGATTTCTCTCCTCCTAAGCCCATAAAAACACAGTCATCCCCCCAGAGGGAACAGGACTCTGGAGAAGGTCACACCCACGGGCTTTATGGAAACTCTACAGCACTCTTGGGTGTAGAAGCAGGACAAGGACAGGCCTCCGCGCGGCTCCGGACGAGGGGCTGCAGACCCGGCCCGTGGCCCCGCTCGGGTGCAGGAGAGAGCAGCAGGGTGCTGTTAGAGGCAAACGTTGAACCAACAGTCCCCAGGTCCAGGCGCATAGGGCAGGAGGGCTTGGAGATGGGCCGAGGGCCCGAGCATGGGTCACGCATGCGCCGTTGATGGGCTGAGAAGACAAGGGTGGACACAGTCTGGCCAACAGTCCCTGGCGGTGTTCCGAACAGGCCCAAACACGGACTCACGTGGCCCTCACTGCCCCAGGAGTGATTTCTTCCCGTGCCGCACAGACCCAGGCCCGGAGGCGGCACAGCTGGTGGCCGTCGGGAGGCAGGCTTGGACTGAGCCGAGCGGCTGGCACTCCTGTGTTGCCGACAACCGCTCTACAAACACATTTGCGGGGTGTATTAGTTTCCTGGGGCTGCTGTAACAAAGGGCTTCAAACTGGGTAGTTCCAAACAACAGAAACGTGTTCTCTCAGAGCTCTGGAGGCCAGAAGTCTGAAAGCAAGGTCTGGGCAGGCCCACATCCTCTCTGCGGTGCGAAGAGCCTCTCTCCTGCCCCTTGGGCTCCCAGGGTCCCCCGGGCTTCCTCATGGGTGGCTGCATCACTCTGGTCTCAAAGTCTGTCTTTCCTCACCCTCTCCCTGGGGGTCTCTGGGTCTCCACCGGCTTCTCCCTCCTTTTATGAAGGCGCCCTAAACACAGAGTGTCAAGCCCTCTGATTTGACATCCGAGACGATCCTGTTTCCACAGAAGGTCACATCCACAGAAGAAGATGTCTTGAGGTGAGCCTATCCTTGAGGGACATAATCCGGTCCCCTACAGGGGGGTGATCCATTAAGTTTTAGGGGAAATGTAAAAATGAGCCATGGGAAATCCTGGAGGGTCTGGGAGAGAGAGAATAAGTGTGCCCTCCATCTTGGAGGAGGACACAGATTCAGGTTCAAGGCAGGAATGACATGATGAGATGAGAGTAAGATGATGAGAGTAAGTGTGCTCCCTGAGCCTTGAGCAGTAGAGGGGGGCCTGGGTCCTGAGCCCTGAGCCATGGAGGGGGGGCCCTATGTCCTCTATCTTGAGTCCTGAGCCTTGGAGGGGGCCCGCGTCCTGAGCTCTGAGCGTTGGAGAGGACCTGTCAGATGCCTCATCTGGGAAGCGTGTGGCTGGTCCTCCTGCGGAGGAGACGGAAAACTTTCGGAACTCTGCAGAAGTGGCGCTTTGCACAACGTTGTAGAAAAACTGAAGGGCCCTGTATTGTTCCCTTCCGACACTTGATTTTATGCTATGTGACTTTCACCTCAATAAATTATCTAAAGAAGAACCAAGCTGAAGGTGGGTGAGGAGGGAAGCGGGCAGGCAGTGGCCCAGCCAGAGAACATCAGGGATCCCACTGGCCGACGGCATGCATCCTGGAGAACGGCTCTCGGGGTGAGCAACACAGCGGCTGTTCTAGAATGACCCATGTCCCTGAGCTGTGGAGCTGGGGAGAGCCTGGCCTGCAGGCACGTGTCCAGCGCTGACGTGGGCAGGTGTGGGTAGCTGCAGACACCTCCACTAAACCAGAAGTCAGGAGAAACAGAAGCTCAGCCAGGAGGAGCAGCCACCTCCCTGTCAGGGGGGTAGAAGCCTCGGAAGAATCAGTTTGCAGATGTGCACGCCCCACGCGGCTGGTTTTCGGTGCTCTGTTTGGGAGCTCTATTTGCTGATGCATTAACCTGCCTGTGTCTGCGGCTTGCTCTCTGCTGACTTTTGGGGAGAGCGCCACAGACCTTGCCGTGCACCGTCTTACCCGCGTCTCACTATCTGATTAAAACGAAATCTCCGGATTCGCTGAGCACATCGGTCCTTCAGGCTCTGGCTCGGAGCATGGGGAGCTCAGTAACTGCTCTGTTACGGGAGCCTCCTCCCCTCTCTCCATCCCCAGCACCTCTCCGGGAAGGCGGCGCAGCACCACAGAGCAGCGGGAATGAAGGTCGTGTTTAGCAAATGCTCTGCAAGGTCCCGTTCACAGGCAGCTACAAAGTTCGTCTGTTTTCGTCCGGCACAGCTCGCCGTTGCTGTCCAATAACGTGGAAATGGAGTGAAGAGTCTAACGCAAGTGTCCGTGGGCAGTCAGGGGTCCTGCAGGTCACAGATGGCATGGAGCAGGGTTTCTGGGCCTAATGTCTGCGACAGCACCCCCCTCCCCGGGAAAGTGCATTCGTTGAGGTCTTAACGCCCAGTGGGACGGTGGGAGGAGCTGCGGCCGCTGGGGGTGATGAGGTTCACAGGAGGCCCTAAGCACGGCCTGAGGATGGGGTCAGTGCCTTTCTAGGAAGCGGACGGCAGTGGGCTCTCTGCCCACACGGGGAAAGCAGGAGGAGGCAGCAGTCGGTGGCCGCTGGTGAGCCAGGATGCTACCCTCGCCGGGGACAGACTGGCCAGCGCCCAGATCTGGGCTTCCCAGCGTCCGGAGCCCCGAAAAGTCCGCGTGTGAGCTGTCATGCTCCCCAGGCTGTGGTGTCCTGTTCGAGCCACCTGGACTCACTACAGCAGGGTTCACCCGGAGAGCATCTGAAGCACGGACTCCCCATCCCGGGGCCGTGCGGTTGGGGAACCGGCCGCGGACGGAGGGGCTCCGCAGGCAAGCGGGCACCTTGATGACTCGGCCCACAGGGCGGGGAGAGGTGAGCGAGGGGCACTGCAGAGGGCCGACCCTCAGCGACAGGAGCCACAGGCAGACAGGAGCAGGGCTGTGGGGAGAGGGAAACCACTACTTCGGGTCTGGTGGGCCCAGAGCGCCGCAGAGCAAGGACCCAAACTCCCGCACACCCCTGCACAGTCCCCTGGCAAGGAGGTCTCAGGGAGAGTGAGTCAGCCTCCCGGGGGCGCGGCAGGGGCGGCAGCGGACCCGCAGGGGCACATGTGGAAGCAGCAGCCTCGCGTGGCTTCCTGGATGGATCTGACCTGCCACGTACCAGACGTAGAGACGGTGGCGGGTGTGCCCAGGGCACGGAGCAGACACAGACATCCCGCGGACGCTACATAATGGCCTGCCACTTGACTGGCCAGGCTGTCCTCGCGCTGACCCCGGTGCCCCCCTTCTCCCCCAGCCACACGGCCCTGGACAGGAACTTACAGGTGTCTCCAGGAACAACGAGCGCCTGGCTGGCCTGCGTCTTGGCCTGAGGCGGCTGGGAAGGTGAGGTCATACTGGTTTTCGGGTCCTGGTGACGGATCCTTCTGCCGCGTTGTGGGGAAGCCGCAGCAGAGCTGGTGGGTGAGGCTGCTTAGGGAAACAGCTGGTTTCTTACAGCTGTGGGGGTGGGGGACGTCCCCGCCGAGGACGCCTCGGGATTCTGGCTCTGTCCTCGACCTGCTCAGGGCTCGCTGTCCTTCTCCAGGGACACTAGGATTGACCTAAGAAGCTGGACATGCATGAGTTACAAACCCCGTTTTTAGCTGGTATTGGAGTGTCCACTCTTAATAACTAGGACATTTTTAAAGTTTTGGAAATGAAAAGCTTAGAAGAAGGAAAGTAGCAGACCTCTGTCTTCACCCTCTGCCATCACGAATATTGCCTTGGGAAGATGGCCTCTGTTTGCTGTTGCTGCTACGCCCGCTGAAGACAGTGGCTCCCACGTCTCCGTCCACACGTAAGCTCTGCCCGTGGCCAGAGGCAAGGGCTGTCGGTGCGTAAATCTCCCAAAAACAGGTGAAAGAAAGGCCACGTAGCCGTTCCCCGGTCATGCACTGAATTTAATGAGCTTCATCCTTCCTGGAGCCTTAATTAAATAAGAACCATACCGACAGCTATAAAAGCTACGGCCCTTTCTTTGAAATCTCAATTAAAACCAACACAGAACAAGCGTGTTTGGCGTCTCCGTGCGGGACCATCCTGCAGGAAGAAAATTTTTTAAAAATGTGGTCAAACTCCAATTAGAGCGGCTCCTCCTGTCTGCAATTCCACCGCCGTGTATTTAAAAATAAATAAACCAGGAGGGGATGCGTGGAGATACGGGAGGAGTACATCCACCGTCTCCAAACCGATTTTCAAACATTTTCAGGGCTGGCTAGATGCCAGAACATGTTTTGACACGATTCCTCCCCCTTAATTTATAACCTCTGTGTATCTGCGAGGAAATTCAACCCTTATGTTTCTGATTCCTTTATGTTTAACTCATCAGATGCTGCCCTGGACGGACCATTTGATGTTAAGCGGGTTTGAGCACTTTTTTATGAGGCCTTTTAAACCTGTTCCCCCTTAGGAACAGGAAGCCAGGTTTTTCCAGAAGTAAACAGACGCGGCCCACAAAAAGCGTTGGTCGCCGGGCTGGAGACCAGACCTGGGGTCCCCCAGCGGCTCCAACCGCGTCAACATGTTGGACAAAATCTCCCCACAAAGCTGCTTCTGGGCGTGAGCTCCTCCAGGTACACGTCAGCGCGCCACCGAAGTCGGGGACCGCACGAGTCTAAGCAGGACAAATGATCCCACCGAGAGCCACAGAGACGGGGAACCCACGGCGGGAGGTGGAGGGAGGCTCTTCCTGCCCTGCTGCAAGTGAGCTTGGTGCACCCCGTCTCCTGGGTGGGGACCGGCATGGGAGAACCGATTTCTCTCCCGGAATCTAGGTGGGCTCTTAGACTCCCTCGTCAGACGGGCCCCGGGGGGAAGGCGCACCCAGACTCTGAGAACTCAGCCCCCGCATACAGAGGCAGCTGCCCACTGTGGAGACTGCCCGGGGCGAGGCTGGCATCCTGCGAGCGGACCCTGGAGCCTGGGACGTCATGTGGCAGAGAGACGCCGAGGTGTCCAAGACGCCGGGAAAGTGAGAGCAGAAGGAGGTCCCACAGCCCCCGCCATCATCAAGCCCCTCGGAGCCCAAATGACCCAGCAGAGCCTTTCCAGAATCCTGACCCGGCAGAGCACCAGCAAGCGAAAGGCTGCCGAGAATCTTCGTGTCGAGTGAGGTGCGTGCTACTCCGCTCACCTCCTTCAGCTCTCCGGGCCTGATCGGGCTCCTGCGGCATCACTGCGTCGCAACGAGGAGGAAACCCTATGGTACTGTCTAAAAAGTGATTTCGGGACTGAAAAGCCCATGGTAGACCTCATTCAGGCACAGATGGCCTCAGACGTCCGTGATGTGAGCACGGCCTCGTTCGCATTCTCTGACAATACCTTCCCCTCCGCGCGAGTGGTGGCCCTGTCTTCAGGCTGGGGGTCCTGATTCCAGCAAAAAACGTTGCTGACACTTTCCAGCCCTGTGTCGCCGTGTCACCTGACTCCCCACCCCCACCCGCTCTCCCCGGAGAAGGAGGGCCTGTGCCCACCGGATGACAGAGACATGACAGAGACCGCTGTGACCCGGCACACGCCCACCTCCACGGGGAGCTGGATGGAGTGAGCCAAGGGAGACCCAGTGGGGCCAGCATCCCCCTAAACACACGGAACCCCACACAGAATTGAAGGGGCAAATGAATCCTGGTGGGGGGGTGGGGACAGCCCGCGCACGGCTACCCCGGGGTCGCTTTCCCTGCAATAAGAAACTGTCGCGGTTTCTGCTCCTGTTGTAATCCCTTCAAGAACAGGACGTACATCGCGCAACTGCGAGAATCTGGGGTGTCCGAGATTTGCCTTTCACACACGTGTTTCTGTTCACGCACTTAGGACGAGGCTGTCTGGGTTTCTGTCTGAGAATTAAGACACCAATGGGTCAGGGCGTGTGCTGGAGACGCTTAGCAGGCAGGTCCGCAAAGGGACACACAGTCCTCTCCAGGACACTCACCGATTTCCGCGGCGCCTGTCGGAGTTCAAGAGGCCGACAGCGTGGGAAGCTGGGAGGGAGTCTCTCAGGGATGCTCACAAGCCAACCAACGCCCCGCTGCTGCCTCATCCCCCCAAGGACGCCCGCACGGACGCCCCCCCCCAAGCCGTGAGAACCGCAGGCTGGAAAGAAAGCCGAGCGTACAAAGAACCGCCTGCCGTTAGACCGCCGTCACCCGGTTGTTCCCAAACAGCGACCTTGAGGAACTGGGAACCCCCCCACCCCCCACGATGAGAGGACACACGAATTGGTGGAGCCAGAAGAATTCCCAGGGAAAAAACGGGTCAAATCAGGGACGACAGAGACTCGGAAAGAACAACACCGGTTGAACGACAGAAGTCGGCGTCAGAAAGAGCCCAGGGGGCGCCTGGGGGGCTCAGTGTTTAGGCCTCTGCCTTCGGCTCAGGTCATGATCTTGGGGTCCTTGGATCGAGCCCCACATCGGGCTCTCTGCTCAGCGGGGAGCCTGCTTCCCCCCCTCTCTCTCTCTGCCTGCCTCTCTGCCTACTTGTGATCTCTGTCTGTCTATCAAATGAATAAATAAAAATCTTTAAAAAAAAAAAAAAAAGAGCTCGGAACAGAGCACCACCGAGAAGAGCGAGCCGAAGACAAGGAAAGGGGTGACGGTTGAGGGGGCAAAGGAAACGCGACAGAGTAAACGTGATCCTTGTATTTGGGTCGGGGGACGTGCTCTCTTATGGGAACAAGGTGGGGCAGGGCTGTTGAGACCCCCCATGCTTGCAGAAGACAGCAGCGAGAGAGCCCAGGTTAAAACACTGGTGCCGGGTGCCGTTTGGAAAGCTGGTATAATTGTCAATTCCGTTAACAAAAGTCTGGGGGCCGGAGCATGGGATGCACGCGCTAGGCCAGCAGACATGGCTTGTTTGTCCTGCACAGTGGTTTTTGGTGTTTGTTTGTTTGTTTGTTTGTTGTTAAGATTTCATTTATTTATTTGACAGAGAGAGATCACAAGTAGGCAGAGAGGCAGGCAGAGAAAGGGGGGAGGAAGCAGGCTCCGAAGCAGAGAGCCCGATGCGGGGCTCGATCCCAGGACCCTGAGATCATGACCTGAGCCAAAGGCAGAAGCTTTAACTCACTGAGCTCCCCAGGAGCCCCATGCACAGTGTTTTTACAAGTTTTGATTCACTGTCTACATTTAAAAACAGGAGACTTGATGTCCCCCCAACACCAAAAAAAAAAAAATCAAGATTTCTGGTTGATCTTGGAAAATCAGAATTTTTGTCAACAGCAAGCTCCAAAATCTACCATACCGCCATGGTCTGGAGCCAGCGGCAGGAACCCCTTCAGACGGGACACACAGATCCTACAGACCCTGTGAGGCTCCTTGTTGATCTCGTCCCACTAACTGCTTCACTCCTGGTTTTCCGAGCCCCTAAGGCATTTGGATCTGCAGCCTCTGATCTACAAGGAAGCAGGCAATTATCCTATTGTCTTTACTGCTTTGCAAACTCTCTCTCGCCCACCCACCCATCCGTCCGTCCGTCCGTCTGTCCACCCTTCCTTCAGTCCACCTATCCATCCACCCATCTTCCGTCTATCATTCTACCTATCGCTGTATCTATCGACGTAATACATATTTATCATCAAACACTGAAATTGAGAAAGTGTAAAGACGGCGGTAAAGATCACCCAGGAGTCCTGCCAAGCATAGGCAACCACTGTAAGCATTTCGTGGCTTCCCAGGTACACATGCACGTTTTACAAAAAAGGAAATGGTATGCCACAGAACGTATTATAGAACTTGCCTTGTTCAATTAACAGCAGATTAATATTCAAAATGTCTAACAGTGGACGTGGCATACGTACAGACCAGTCAGAACACGGCTGATCACAGTCAGAGGGCTGAGCTGGCCCCCCCGGCTGGTGGCTGCCTGCTTAGTAATACGGTTGGCCACTCGCCCACGTTAATAACATGTTTCTACATAATTACTCCAATGACTACATGATATTCTAAGGATTTACCACAGTTGAGTCCAATAGTCAGCCTGCTGGTCTAACGTAGGTTGTTCCTGATTTTCAATACATTTAAGAATTGTTTATTACATTTAATACATTTAATTGTAAAATACATTTAAGAATTAAGAATTAAGTAAATTGTTAATACATTTAAGAATTGAATTTAGAATCGTTGGCTCACGGGGTATGTATGTTTTGAAAGGTGTTGCGTCCACATTGCATTTGCTCTAATGAAGGCCATCTATTCTGCGGCCCCCGCCGTGGGGCGTGGGGAGCCCGTTTCTCTACACCCAAGCCAAATCTAGGTATTGCCTGCCTTAAAAAGAAAGGGCCAATCTGTTAAGCAAAAATAATGGCTTTTTTTTTCACACACGTACCTTTGATTGCTACCAGTGAGTTTAACTATCTTTCCACAAGTTTTTCTTCTCATCTGAATTGTCTATTTATAGACCTGGACAGGAAACTACAGGTTTTGCATCTTAATTTTGTTTAAGGAGAATTTTTATTTTTGATTAATTTTTTTTCACCATACAGAATTTTTAATTTTGATGTAGTCAAATCATGATTTTTTTGGGAAATAGCTTGGTTTTGGTGTCATGTTAAGAAGAGTCCTGATAAGTGATATACAACATTCACCAACATTTTCTTTCCATGGAATGAAAATTTTAGATAAACTTTTCCCCCTGGTGGAAGTATTAATTTTACTTTTCATTTTTTTGACAGTCCCAAATGGATTTTGATAAAAGGTATGAAGTAGAGATTTGATATAAAAATGTCCCCAAATCTAAAACAAGCCTCAGGGGCGCCTGGGTGGCTCAGCAGGTTAAGCCTCCGCCTTTGGCTCAGGTCATGATCTCGGTGTCCTGGGACCGAGCCCCACACTGGGTTCTGCTTAGCAGGGAGTCTGCTTCCTCTCCTCTCTCTCTCTCTCTGCCTACCTCTCTGCCTACTTGTGATCTCTCTATCTCTCTGTCAAATAAATAAATAAAAATCTAAAATAAGCCTCAAAAGTATTGCTTGAATAAGCCATTCTTTCTTATTAATTTGAAATCAAGTTCCGAAAGCATTTAGGACTCTTTCTGGGCCTTATATTTTGCCCAATAATTTTTCTTTTTTAAAAAAAGATTTTATTTATTTAATTTGACAGACGGAGATCACAAGTAGACAGAGAGGCAGAGCAGAGAGAGAGAGAGGAGGAAGCAGACTCCCCACTGAGCAGAGAGCCCGATGCGGGGCTGGATCCCACAACCCTGGGATCATGACCTGAGCCGAAGTCAGAGGCTTTAACCCACTGAGCCACCCAGGCCCCCTTGTCCCATCATTTTTCATATCTTAACACTGTTTTCCCATGCTGTTTGCATCACTGCAGCTTTAAAGGGCATTGGCTTTTGCTAGAATTAAGCTCTTTCTGGGACACTTGGGTGGCTCAGTCTGTTAAGTGTCTGCCTTCGGCTCAGGTCATGATCCCAGGATCTTGGGATCGAGTCCCACATTGGGCTCCTTGCTCAGCAGGGAGCCTGCTTCTCCCTTGCGTGCTCTGTCTGCCACTTCCCCTGCTTGTGCATGCCATTTTCTCTCTACAACAAATGAATAAATAAAATCTTAAAAAAAAAAAAAAGAAGAAGAAGAAGTAAGCTCTTTCTTACCAGGGTTTCAGTTTCTCTGACTTGGGTATTGGCTCACTATCATTTTGTCTGGGCAACAATTTTAAGAATCAAAATAGATTCAGGGAGCTCATAATACTCAACTTTAACGATACCGGGCTTTCAAGGGAAAATGAATTAAATGAAGTACAGCAGACCACCTGACCAAGAGAGATCCAGGAGGAAACAGTCATAAGGAAGCAGATTTTAACTCAACATAAGACATTTTTAAAGACTGAGCAGTAATCCAAGTTGGGACACACAAATGGTGGTGCCCAAGAGAAGTCCATATGGCCAGGAATAACGCAGAGGAGCTGTAATCTTCAGGTGGTGGTGGGCTGCCACTCAAACTATGTCAGGAGAACCATCAGCACCACCTGTGAGTTTATTACAAATGCAGACTCTTGGGTCCCACTCAGACCTACAGAACTGGGGTCTGTGTTTTCTCAAGAGCTCCAGGTGATTTGTATGTGCATTAAAAGTTCAGAAGCACTGGACTCGTTGACCATATCAAATATATTTTCCTACATGTCATAGGACACCCAGCGTGCGGACTCTCAGAGAATTCAGGTAGTTAATTATCTCAAGTAAGAAGAAACCTAGAGATGTCAGGCTTGATGAAGTCATCATGAACATTCCATGCTCAGAGGGCCAATTTGAATACTGAGTTTATTGCCTCATGGTTACAAAAAGGTTGCCAACAGCTCCATGTACAACTTTCAGACACTACTTATAAGCAGGAAAAAGGCAGGCGTCTTCACCATCTGCCTTTTCATTATGAAGCAAATCCTTCCCTAGAACCCTCCCTGACTTCCATCTACACACACCGGTTCTTCTGTCCCACCTCACTGAGCAGACCACCTGAAAATGTGCACACCTAACCTAATGGGATCCTCTTACTTGTAAGAATAAAAACTTTAGAAGGCAGAGCTGGGCTGGAAATTAAAATACACTTCCAACTTTGCCTGATGCTCTTTCCTCCTTTATGTTTTGCTCCCTAATGCCCTCTGTTACCCAAGAGATGTGATTCACTCCCCTGAACATGCCTGTAGGATTGGACTTTATTGACTGAAAAAAAAAAAAAGACTACAATCATGACACCCTTAAAAGAATGGTATGTTTTATAACGGACCTTTTCCTTTCGTTCTTGTGGTGTTTGTTTTTGTCTGTGTAGACTCGTGTCATCCTTCTAGCAAACAAGAATCACGGATTCTTTGTCAACCTGTCATGCCCCCTGTGTGTTAGGCCAAGCACGGAAGAACAAGGTGGCATTTATTCGCCCCAGTACTTAAGAAAGTCCCTTTAAGAAGAAAAAAAGTTTCAGCCGGCCCAAACAGTTTCTGAACCTAAGGCTTCGGCTTTGGCCTGACACCCAAGGACACCTCGATGGTATTTTCTCAAGGTTGGTAATTGAGCCGCAGACGCACGGTAGGAAGAAAAGCCGTTTGCAAATGAAAAATCTTGCTCAAAGCCAGCAAAATCCAAGTGTTTTATGAGAGGGCGGGCCTGGGAGGTGAACAGGTGCTGCTCTGCCCCAGGCGCGAGCGAGGGGGGAAAGGCGGCAGCAACCGGGCCCTTGTCTCTGCTGATCAAAGTGGGCACCTGTGCCTCCTAATCACCGGCACCGACCTTTCAAAGCGGGCCCTGATTGATCATCTGTCAGGGGTAATGACTTTGTAGTTCTGCCTAAAGTACTAAAACGTTCTTAGGATAGGTTTTTAAGCAGGTTTGTTACTTTTTTTTTTTTTTTTTTTTTTTTAGTGTAAATATTCCCCTGAATGCCATAAAGTGCCCCTCCCTTGGGGGACATCTGCCGGGAGAGACCCCGGCCGTCCCAGAGCGACGGAGAGCCTCTCATCCATCCTCACAGTGTCCTTGAAGCCGCCGAGGGCAGAAGTCCCTTCGTGGGAGACGGAACGGAGCGTTTCAACTCCAGACCCTCCGGATGCGAGCTTGGCGTCCGCCCTCCGCCCCGCTTAAAATGTCTTCTAATAACAAAGCGCAACTCAGCGGCTTTGGAGAAGTGCGCCTCGGCTGTGGCTATGGCGCGGGGTCTGGGAGCATCACCTTCCCAGGGGCGGGACTGTTGGAGTCCCCAATTACCAAGGCTCACCTCGGCAGTGGAAACTTAATCTGCGCGGATTTCAAACGCCTCCTCCCTCCTCCCTCCAGCTTGGCCTTCACACTCTTAATAAAACATTAAAAAACGCTCCCCACCACGTTGCGGGAGCGCGTTCCGCGAGCTTCCCTGAAGTCGGGCCGCGTTTCCTCCACCCGCACATGACAGCGATCCTCCCGCATTTGCGTACAGAGGCGTCGGCGCATGAGGTCCGCTTCCCCGCGAAGCGAGTGTGATGTTATTGTGTTCAAAGAGGAAGACGGAGCATATTCTCCACCACGGCAGAGACACCGCGCCTGCCTTTTCAACTTGAAAGATCAGTGGGTATTCTGTGTAACCCGAACACGGCATGGGGAAAGTGTTTCTAAAAAAAAAAAAAAAAAAAAAAGAAGTAGAAAAAAAGAAAAATCCCTCATTCTTTTTAAAGATCATTACTCATTAGCGTGCTGGGTTTAACTTTCTGGGGGAGGGAGGGGCAGAAGCATCATACCCGCAGTGTGTACGGAGCCTCTGCCCTCTGCCAACTCGCCTTCTGAATGCTGTGCACAGGGAAGCTTATTCCATCCTGGGACGGTTGTGCGGAATGCAGACTGATAAATCGGATTGCTCAGGACATGGAGCACGTATGGAGGGAGATACCAACAACATCTCCATTTCATAGATGGAGACACAGAGGCAGGAAAGTCCAGCAGCTCATCCCAGGGCCGAGTCAGACTGGAAACCGGGGCTAGTAGGGGCAAGACAGGGCTCAGTGCCAAACCATATTAGATCCGCAGCCCTGGAAGGGTGAGGAACGCACGGACGCCCCCTTCTGCTATTCCTCTCTGTCCTCCTCTTCCTTTCAAGGAAATAATACGGGAACTGGGAGGGTATCCATGGCTGGGAGAGTAATTCGTGACTTGTCTGTTTCCGGTCTGGAAGCAGCGCCCCCACAGGTTCTGATAGAGGACGAAACACGACCAGAGCCCCTGGAGATCTTTTTTTTTTTTTTTAATTTTAATTTTAATTTTTTAAAGATTTTATTTATTTATTTGACAGACAGAGATCACAAGTAGGCGGAGAGGCAGGCAGAGAGAGAGGGGGGGGGGGAGCAGGCTCCCCGCTGAGCAGAGAGCCCGATGCGGGACTCGATCCCAGGACCCTGAGATCATGACCTGAGCCGAAGGCAGAGGCTTTAACCCACTGAGCCACCCACCTGGAGATCGTTTTAATTTTGCTTGGGTGGCCCAGGAGTTAACGGAAAGAGAGAGGTGGATGGCCCAGGCGTGGCAGGGGCAGCGGGAGCGACGCTTGAGTTTCCAGCTCCGGGCTCCCTTGGCCTCTCTCTGGCTTGCACATTCCTACTGGAGAGGAGGCCGTTACCCTGTCTCCAGCGGGGCTCCCTGTGCGGGTGAGAACGCCGCCTCCAGGGTGAGGGCTGCTCTTGCTCATGAGGAAGGGCCTCCTCTTCCTCCTCCCCCTGTGCTCCCCTCCTCTCCCCCTCCCCCTCCCCCTCCCTCCCCCTCCCCCCCCCCTCTCTACTCTCCTCCCCCTCCTGCTTCTTCCGCCCCCCCACCTCTCCTCTCATCTGACGGTCCGCAGGTATCCACCTGTGCCTCCAGCCCCCCTTCCCAGCCTGCAGACTGCCCCCCCCGGCGGTATCCGAGGCCCCTCCGACCCACACCGTCCACTCTGCATCCGTCTTCCACGTGGCTCCCGGCCCGCTTCTGTTTCCTTCCTCCTGTCTTGGTAAATACCACCCGACCCCCACGTCAGAACCACGGCCCTCCCTGACCAGGTGTCCCCTCTGGCCTGTCTTGGCATGAGCCCAGCCCAGCCCTTGGTTCTGGGTACCCCCTCTTCAGCTCACTCTGCCTGGTTCCTGTCCTGACTCTAACCTGTACTTGCTGTGTGACCCTGGGAATTTACTGGCCCTCTCTGGGCCTCAGCTGATACCTCTGGAAAGCCCTCAGCAGGCAGGTGGTGGCCTGGGGCCTGCAGGACCATTGTCATTCCTGCAGTTGCCCCTGCCTTTCCACCCCGAGGCCTGGGGCCAGGACCGGGCACAGGCCAGGCCCTCTTGGGAGCTTTGATTCCCTGTTCTTAACTTGGGCTCTAGCCGCTCTAGCCGTTAGCACGCCCTTAAACTATCACCCTGCCATGAAATTTTTTGTGTGGGATCTTCTGCCTTCTGTCTATTTTGAACCTCCTCTGGGAGACCTCCCCCACTCCCCACAAGCCCTTTTCCTGTGGTGCGGGTCTCCTGCTCCAGGCGGTGACCTCAAAGCCCTGGTTCCCAGGCCCTGGCACAGACGAGTGGCGGGGTGGCTGGGTCCCAAAGAAGAACACCCTGGGGACGGCCCGCAGGGCAATTTTGGGCAGTCACCTTCCCTGACCTCCCTGCTCTGCCGGATCTGTCACCAGGCAGGCTTCCGTTTCCCCGGACCTGAGGCCAGGAGGCAGGGAAATCTCCACCTGAAGGCCAGTGACAATTCCTTTATAAGTCCCGAGTCCGGAGTCCTGCGACAAAAGACCTAAGGTCCAATGGCGCTGTTTGCAGATTCCCACCTTACGAGCCTTGATGCTTCTCCTAAAACTCACGAATTATCTACGTGTGACCCCAGGTCAGGTTGAGGCTCCTGGAGAGAAGGCCCCACGGAGCGTTTGCTCAGAAGTCCCTTCTGGGGCTACGGGTGCACATCACTGGCTGAGTCGGTGTCCCAGGGCACCCGCCCGGCCATATGTAAAATTCTTTGACATTTGTGAATGGTCCCTGGAGTTTGGGGGAAGGGGTCCACACTGAAACACATTCATTCTAGACAACAGACAGGAGAGAGGCTTCTGTAGGCCGGCCCGCTGTTCTCCCCAGAACTGAGGTCTGCAGCCCACACATGTGCCCATGTGAGGGGCTGACGACAGTCCAGTAAGTTTACGACTGAGGATCTGGGACCACGTTCAGCCTGGATGCTCCCAGCTAGGGATACTGTTATCTTCCCAGACTTTTCAGAGCTCTGTTTCAAACACGTCACTTTTAGTTTGCCTGAGTCACCCCAAGGGAGCATAGCGTACATAAACGCACACCTGCATCAGTATCCCTGCAGGGTCTTTTGGGGGACCGGGCGGGATCAATCAACAAATAGGTTTTGTTTGCGGACATTTGTTAAGGTTTTTTTTTTTTTTTTTTTTTAATGTACTTGAGGCTATTCTGGATTTTCTCTTAAATCACGTGGCCTACCTCGTTGGTGTTTCCTGAACCTGACTCCAAACCACCCAGGGGCCCTGCTCTAGTGGGCCACGGCCACACACGTCCAGGTGAGGTGCCCCCCCCCCCATAAACTGACCCCTACACTTGCCCAGATCTGCTGTGGATGCGTCCACGAGAGGGTGGTCTTATGGTCATCAGGGGACTTAGCTCCTAAACCCCTTCTTCGGAAAACAGGCTGCCCTGTCTCCAGGCTTTGGTCCATCTTGGGAAATGCTTACTACACATTCGAGATTCTTAAGGGCTCTTTGTTCACCCGGGAGCTTGACATCTGCACGACCCCAAGGAGAGCTTGGTTGACTCTGCTGCTTTCCCACGGTGAGACGCCTGGACCCTGCCCTTGGATCCTTCGTGTTAGAGCTGGAGTTTCACTGCGCCTCTGACCGGTGAACCTGGGCCCACTTAGTGTCTGCCGCTCCAGCAGCAAACACAGGAGAAGCAGCAAGTTCACAGACATACAGAGCTGACTGACTTCTTCTTAACGCCCTGCCACCCTGAGCAGATCTTTTATCCTGTCTGGGGCTATAACCTGTTTTGTGAACAAGTCCTAGACTTGCCACTTCGGACTGACGGAGAGGACTCTGTCTCGGTACCGTTTGATCCCATCAGACCCACGGAACCCAATTTTGATTGAATTCTCGGACTTGGCTGGCCTCATTCCCCGGAGCTCTTGCCCGAGGCCGGGCCAGGCTCACCAGGATTCAGCCACACTTGGTGCCCAGGTCCTCCCAGAGAAAGTATGTCTACGACCAAGCCCTCACAGCCGGCCACCAAGAGTCACAGCAGCAATGTCCAGCCCTTCCACATTTCCTGCACATTTCCACTGAAACTTGAAATTAAATTTCTCTGCCAGCCTCGCCAGCCGCCCATCTGCCATTTCACACGACAACCAGTCATCTCTCTAGCCAGAGAAGCACAGTCAGGATCTGCTTGAACAGCGAGCAGAGGCAGAAAGTTTGCTCTGCTTTCTCCACACTCAGGCAAGGGAACCTCAAGACGCGCAAGGGACCAGCACCAAACTAAAGAACATATTTTATTTTTAATAAAATAGTGGAGCATGAAAAATATCATATATTACAAATATACACAAGCAGGACCGCTCTTCCCTGGGGTGTGGGGAGAATCAACTAGATTTGTGTAGTGCTTCATGAACTATTCATGGAAACCATTTGTCTAACAATAGAAAGAGTCAATAACCCCTTTGGATACTTTTGAATGATCTTTCTCCCCTCCCCCCCCTTTCCACAAATCAGTCCAAACGTGTATAACATTGGCTTGGTTTCCATTAAAAAGCCACAAAATGTAACACTAGAGGGTTTCTGAGGGCTGGGCCTCTCCGTGCTTTTGTGGGGATTTCTTTTGTTGTCTTTATGTACAGCAAAATACTTGTTTCTCTTTTCATTTTCATGGAAAGAGGGAAGAAATGTATTGCACATTGTTTGCAGTTGCAAATGTTAGGTTTGGAAGTTTCTGTCTTGGAGAAAGACCCGTTTGTGAAGGCTGGAGTCTATTTTAAGTGACTCCAAATGCACTGGAGTGTGTTAAATCGTCGGGGCTCCCCTTTCTTCCCGTCTGCACAGACGCTGCTGTCCCACACACAGCCTTCCTCGCCTCTCTTGCTCTCTCCCCTTCCTCTGACCCTCCGTGCTCCCAGCAGAAGTCCTTTACCGTCCAAAGAAGTTACCTCTCCTCTGACTTGTAAATGGGTAGCAAAGCCAACCCAGAGCATATACACAGCTCTGTTTGTAAGGAAGCCTCGAAACAAAAGTTTCTTCTGGGGCTTGACTTGATTGCAAACCAGTTACCGGAGAGGCTGCTTACCTGGGGAGCTCTCCTTCTGGAAACCAAACCAAACAAAAAAACTTGGAAGCACATCTTTAACTTTCAGTGTATCACAGCATCCTGAATTTCAGGGTAAAAACTTTTTTCTTTTACTTTTATTAAAAAACAAAACAAAACAAAAAACAAAAACAAAAACAAAACCCCAAAACAAAAAACACCAACCAGGAAAAGCACCACGTTTTGGCATGGCTCTGACTGCCAGGGTATCCTGTCCGGGAAAGTTTTCCGCTCGGGCCCCTTCCCTCCCCAGCTCCCCTTCTTCCCCCCCCCACGCCCACCCCCTACAAGCCAGCTCACACACAGGTGGGAGGCTGGGCAGGGATTTCATATTTTCCGAGATGGGTTTTCTGGGGATGCTGGGCTTTTTTGTAAATCCCACCGCTGGTGAGCACACTGGCGGGTTTCCTCCTGCTCTTCTTCTTAAACCTGCGGCTGCAGACGTTCTGCCACGACTGCAGGGTTTTGGACGTCCAGATCCACATCCCGCTGGTGATACCCACCACCAGCAGCATGAAGATCTTCACCATGAAGATCTCCACGGCCGGGATGGAAGCGGCCATCAGGCAGTCCAGAGTCTTGGTCTGGTTGTTCATTCTGCACTTGTGCTGGGTGGCCAGGATTTTCCAGTACTCCATGTTGAGGCGCTCGTAAAAGTAGCAGGCGATCACACAGGTGGCCGGCACGGTGTAGAGCACGGAGAAGACGCCGATCCTTACCATGAGCTTCTCCAGCTTGTCGGTGTTCTCCCCGCCCGTCTTCATCACCCTGCGGATATGGAAGAGCGCCACGAAGCCGGACAGGATGAAGGACGTGCCGATGACCAGGTAGCAGGCCAGCGGGACGAGCACGAAGCCGGTGAGGGCGTTCACGTCCATGCTGCCCACGTAGCACACGCCGGTGAGCTCGTCGCCCGCCACCCTGCGCATCACCAGGATCAGGATGGTCTTCACGGCGGGGATGGCCCAGGCTGCCAGGTGGAAATAGCTGCTGTTGGCCTCGATGGCCTCGTGCCCCCACTTCTTGCCTGCGGCCAGGAACCAGGTGAGAGTGAGAATCACCCACCACAGCGAGCTGGCCATCCCGAAGTAGTAGAGGACCAGGAAGACCAGGGTGCAGCCCGTGCTCTCCAGCCCCTCCTGGATGACGTAGAGCTGCCCGCTGTCCCGGTCGCAGGCGATGCTCTCCGCGCCGGCAAAGAGGCGGATGATGTAGCCCACGGAGTAGACGCAGTAGCACATGGACAGGAAGATGATGGGGCGCTCGGGGTACCTGAAGCGCGCCGGGTCGATGAGGAAGGTGAGCACGGTGAAGGCGCTGGAGAAGAAGCACAGCACAGCCCAGACGGCCAGCCACACCACGGCGAAGCGCTTGTCGCCGCGGCTCCAGTACACGTCCACGCCGGGCGTGCACAGCGGAGCGCACGCCGCGCTCTTCTCCACGTGGTGGAACTTGCCCGGGTTGTCGCAGCTGGCGCGTCCCGGGCCCGCGTCCCTGAGCGAGTGCTCCTGCGCGCTGTGCGGCCGCTGCGGCCGGAAGAGGGGCGGGAACAGGCCGGAGCCCCGGGAGGGCTCGTCTGAGCCGTTGTTGGGCGCCTCCATGCACAGGTAGTTGGGGTCGTTCTTGCTGGGAAGCTTGCTGCAGTCCAGCGAGTCGGGCCACTTGAAGTTGAACTGCTCCATGATCGGGGAGCACTTGAGCCGGGCCTGCTCGCACATGACCCGGCAGGCGGGGATGGGGGTGGAGACTTGCTCGGTGCACATGGGCGCGTACAGAGAGCACAGGAAGAAGCGGAGGTGGCCGTGGCAGCCGTACTCCACCAGCGGCGCGAACTCGTGCAGCTGGATGGCGGCCTCGCGCTGGTTCTCGTGGCCCATCAGGTTGGGCATGCGGGTCATGTTGTAGCCAATGTCCTTGCACATCGGGATCTCGATGGGCTGGCACTTGCCGTCGCCCGGGCGCTCCATGTCCATGGAGCTGATGGCGGCGCACGAACCCATCACCTGCAGGACCAGCCACAGGCGGGGGCCCGGACGCGGCATGCTGGCGTCGGAGGTGCCCCGGCGGGGAGGTCCGCCCCCCTCAGCGCCGCCGCTGCCCGGTTCGGGCTGCGGGCCCCGGCTCCCCGGCCCCGCTCCGGCCCCCGCCCATGCCCGCTCGGCCGGCCCGAGCGCTGCGCTCCGCGACCCCGGCCTCCGCCGAGGTGGGGGCCGCGGGGGAGCCGAGCAAAGTTGGCCAACAATACCGGGAAGCGCGACGGGCCCCGGGTTCCCGGCGGGCGGCGACTCCCGGCCGCGGCAAACTTTGGGCTCTTCCGCGAACGCCCAGGTGGCGCGTCAGGGAGGCCGGCGGCGCGGGCGCACGGTGGCCGGCCGGCTGGAGGCGGCGGCCGCTGCTCCCTCCCGCGCCGGCCTCGCCGGGCCGGGCCGCAGCTGCTCGGCGCCGCGCGTCCCGGACAGAGAAGACGCGCAAAAGGCGAGGGGGGAGCGCAGCCGGGCGGCCACAGGCCCCGCCCCCGGGCGCGCGCCCCGCCCCCGCCGCCGCTTTGCATGAGAAAGCCGGCCCGGCGCCCGCTCCCGCCGCCCCGCCGGCCAGACCCAGCCCGTCG
>NC_081564.1:1933621-2081274 GCF_022355385.1 Mustela nigripes
CCCGCCGCCCCCCCGCCGGCGCCCCTGCGCGGGGAAGCCCGGGGTGTCCCCGGCGCCCGGGAGCCGGGATTGCCGAAGTTCGGAGACCGGCCGCGGGAGCGAGCGGGTGGTCAGAGGCGGTGGGGTGGGGGGAGCCGGGGGCGCATCTTCCCTCGCCCTGACGGTGGGCCCCGGGCGGGGTGGGGGGGGCTTTCAAAGCGGGGTGGGATGGGCGTTTTACAGCCCTGGCCATAAAGTGGCCCCTCGGCTTGTAAACCTGCCCGCATCTCCCCGAGCCCCGGAGTCACCAGGCCCGCGCTCCGGGCTCGGGCTCCGGGGAGGGGCTCTCTTTGAAATTTCAAAGGGAAGAGCTCAGGCCAGGGGGAGGGGCTCGGGGAATCCAGATTTTAGGGCCGCTCCTCCGAGGTCTCGGCGGGGGAGGCGGGGAGGGGGAGGGGACGACAGCTTCCTGGGGCGCTTGGGTTCCCCGCCCCCCGCCTGGGGAAGTGGGGGCTTGGCTTGCGTAGTGACCCCCGCCCCCGACAAAGCCGCGGAGCGTAGGGGCCTCGCGCCAGGGAGGGCTGGTGTGATTTCTTCTAGGCGGCCGAGTTTATTTATTATAGGAAGTCATTCGCTCGTCGGGGATTTATATTATTTGGCGAGTGATCTGCCCGGCCTGCGCCCTCCTGGGCTGCAGACCCGTAAGACGATGCGTAGCCGGGGGTGGGAGGGCGGGGCGCCAGCTAGCGCGGAGGGTCCCCAACTCCCGCGGGCGGTGAGGACGCTCACGCCACTGGGTTTCCATGGAAAGTGAAGGAGCGTCCTGGCCGCGTGGCCCTATCCCCCAGCCCCTTATACCGGAGCTATTTTGTGGTAAAGTCATTTGGGACACAACGCCCCTGCCCGTGTACGGCGTGCGGTGTGGGCACTCACACCACTCCTTGCCTCCACAGGTCACCTAGCATCCCATAGTAACCCTTAAATAAACAGCTCCCCTAGGAGGTGGCCGGCTCTCTCTGCTCTTAGACGCCCTCGAGGTCAGGATCTTTTTAAGTTCCTCTAAGATTCCCAGGATCACGAATAGAGGGGCAGGAGGAGGACTGCCGGGCGGGAGGAGGGAGGTCAGAGGAGCGCGCCTTTATTTTACCCCTTCCTTTCTGAAGTCAGCAGTGGGGAGGTGCGCCGCGTGGACAGACATCCCTGGGGGTTGGTGCGGCCCCTCAGGCTGGCTGCTCTGCGCGCCCCGCTCTGGAAGAGCTGGATGAATCCCGGCAGGGAGAGACGCTGAGGGTTTTGCCAGCCACCTCTAGGAGCCCTCTGGAAGGAGAGGCAACTGCCAGGCGCTCCTCCTCCCGCCCTGGGAAGCTTTTTGTAAGCAGTGGCAGAAGTGGGGCACTTCCTCTGAGAAGGCTTTTTAGAAGATCGGCTTTTATTTAAAACAAGTGGTACGATTTTGCATCTGGAGGAAACTTGGGAGATGTCACATATCCACTTAGGCCTCCACCCACTCCCCCACCCATGCATCCACCCACCCACCCATCCGTCCATCCGTCCATCCAGTAAACACCCAGAAGACTGAGGCTGGGGCTTGCCCAGGATCCCAGCACTAACCGGCAGCTTTGTGAGCCAGCAGGTCCTGAATCATTGTCCCTGACTCTCACTGTGGGGCACTGGAGGAGGGAGCAGGAGTGAGGTGGGTAGTGGAAGAGAAGATAGACACTAATGCTATCCGAGCAACCCCCTTCCACCGTGTTATTATTTCCCCAGTTTAAAAAAAAAAAAATCACGTTTTTCAAAACTGCCATTTCACTGAAGATTTTGTTTTGTTCTGTTTGTGTAGTGCCTTATTTTCAAAACCTTCGAGTGAAACAAAGTTCAGTGGACATCACTTGGCTTCTCCAGAATTTTCCTTGCCAAGGTCCTCCGTTGGCACCATTTTGTCTCTTTTCCTTTTTGTGTCTGTCCCTCAGAAACTGTGGTCGCAAGGGAGAGCGCCAAACGCCCGGCGTGGGCGTGAGCTATTTGGGAAAGTGCGTCCTAATTGATCTTTTATGTGTCATTTCAATTCAGCCTTGTTCAGACCCATTATTGTAACTATAACCACTTCAGGTTGCTTTCTTCCCCCGTTTCTTTCTTTTTTTTTTTTTTTTAAATTAAAAAACGTCTGCAGAAATGCTCTGCGCTGCCCAGCTGAGGCGGAAACCAACAAATAGACATTATTATAGAAAAACGAGGGCTCTCAGAAATGAGCAAGATAACTGTGTAACTAATAAGTGAAAAGGGCCTTTTGATGGCTCCAGCTGAAAAGATATTTTATTTTATTTTTTTTTTCCTGTGTGTGGGATTTGAGATGTGTGATTGTAAGGAGAAGTGGGGTCCCCTGCTGCTCGGCCCTGGCTGGCAACCGGCCCCCCTCTGGCAAATGTTACGGAGAATTGGGAGGAATTTTATGGCTGTCTTTCCCCTCAGCTCTTTTTTCCTTTGTCTTCTTTGAAGAATGACTTTAGACATTTTATTTACATATTTAACCATGGATGAAAGAGGCAAAAGAAAGCATTTGGGGCTGTCGTGGGAATAGTGATATGTTTAAATTAATGGAAATCTTATTAGGCCTCTAAAATTTTGAGCAAAGGTTTTTAATGAAACTTTATAATTAAACATGATTTCAAATAACATGCAGGGATAAGGAATACTATATATATATATATTTTTTTACCCCAACCACCCCCCAAAAGAAAAAAAAAATATATATATATATATACACCTCAGAGAACTACTCTTAAACACAAACTACTTCTTCAAGTCTTGCAAATGTTCAGCCAGAAAAGTAGAGGGTTTTGAAGACGGACTCTGCCTGAAGTCAGCCCGTATGTTGAAGGATACCTCAATATTTTTGGACGGCGGGGAATTTGAGGAGTGGACGTGTCCTCCCAGTCGACCAAAGGCCAAAGTATAAAATACCTGGACCCAGATATTGCTAAAAATCAAAGTTGTATCTCTCCTTATTATGTTATAGTCAGCGGAAATTAGAAAGCACTGTGCTCGGCTCTCTGAAACGAGATTAGAGAAAACCCACATAATCTCTTTAAGATAAAAGTACTGACACTTTGAGCAGGAGAAAGAAATTAAAGCATAGACTTTGCACATTACAGGCTAATTGCAAGAGTGAGGTTGTACAGTATCAGCGAAGCTCACGGAAAGAAAGAGGGTAGTATTAGGGGCAAGCTTCAGATAAAACGGGGCTCAGGCTCTCCCGGTTGCTTGTGCAGGGCTCAGGCTTGGGTGATGTGTGACATTCAGGTTTGGTGATCTGGTGAAATGGGTGTGTGTCTCTGTGATTGTGCTCTTTTATCTTCCAATGTCATTAATATGTGTATTTCATCGGGAACTTTTCCAGTCCTGCTTTCAAGTAAGAGGAAAACGCCGTCTATTTGCTGAGAATTGCCTGACACGCAGAGGGGTCTCCGATACCAAGAGGCACTATTGCCCTGACCTCAACTTATTATCAGATTTAAAAAAAAATAAAAGAAAAGAAAGGCAGGCAGGGAAAATTCTATTTCTAACCGAGCAGGAGTACAGTTCTCCTGGCCCCCCGGTTTTTCTCCAAGGAAAACACCTTCCGTCCGCTGAAGGGATCCTCACTAAGGCAAACACACTTTGCCACCGGGGGACAAACGCAGCCAATGCAACAGGCACAAAAGTTGGAAGGACACCCAGAAACACTCCTCTGTGCAAAGGCTGCCGGCTTGGGCAGGAGGGGAGCGCAGCCCAGAAAAGCACGCATGTCCTCAAACGGGTGACTGGCGTGGGGTGTGTTTGCTGCGACCCAACTCAGGCCGCTATATTAAGGCCATGTCCCCTGAAATGTGGCTTGAAATATTACCAGAGGTTCCACGGGGTGCATTAGTGTGAATTGCAAATCAGAGCCTGCCTCTAATCCCCCTTTCAAGGGCAGGCTTTGGATCACTGGCGTCTATGGGGCTCCCCACTGTTTCTGGCTCGGGAGGGTCCATTCAAGGAGGCAGCTTCTCTCCGCTATTCCCACACTCCAAAAAACAACACCGCAGACAGACACCCTCCAACTAAATTAGATTAAACTCCTTGTTCTCCACAGCACATTAGCCTTTTTACTGCCCGAAGGTGATTATCCGAAGCCTCCTAATTTAAAGGTACAGTATTTCTTTTTTCCACACGACGGCAACAACAGCAAACGTCCTGAAAAAGGGGTCAATGCTGGCCTTCGTGTGAGTGCTTCCAAATTACAAGGATGTTATCTGTTTAAAATAGAGGAGAGGCTTAGCATATGCCGGCACTCAAGCACAAACAAGTTGACCGGGACCCTCGAAAAAGGACTTAAATCTATTATTCTTATAGAGGATTTCTTTCTCTCTTTCTTTCTTTCTCTCTCTCTCTCTTTCTTCTCTTTTGAAGCAGAATTATGTGAAAGAAGAAATCACCGAATTCCAGAAAAATAAAACAAAAGAGATTCGAGTGCCTTCAAGCATGTGTTTTATTTATTTATTTTTTCGTCCCGTTGAGGTGACACGCAGCCTTCAGGGACAGTCTGCTGGAAAGGAAGGCCCAACGATGAGTTCAAACTTCATTTTTTGCCCTAATTGTTTGGCTTCCCCCCCCTCCCCAACCCTCCCCCACTTGTGTTTGGGATATATTGATTTAATTACTCACGTTCCCATCTGTTTCCTTTCGGCTTCACCCCCCTACCCTGCAGCCTTTCATGGCCTGTCCTGGGGAGCCGGCCCACCACATGGAGACCAGGGAAGCGGTCAGCCCCCCCACGGGCTTGCTGCCCCCGCACAGGTGACAGAAAGAGATTAAACAGGGAAACCATCCCTTGAGGGACAGAGTGGGGACGCCCTCAAGCCTGGTCCTGCCTCAAAGAACAGCAAGAGGGGACCACACTCCCACTTGGGACTTTGGTTGGCTGAGTCTGGAACCACGTGGCCAAGCACAGGGGCCACCCTCCGTGGAGGCGGGGAACCCTGTGGGCTCCAGGGTAGGATCCCCTCCCCTGGCTTCCACCACGTGACCCAGGGAGTGGTCCTCCCGGTCTTGGGCCTCAGTCTTCTCAGCTGAAAAATGGCACCACCAGTGGGGCTCCAGCCCTCCAGGGCACGGGGACGATTCCGTCTGTACACACAGGGAGTATTTGCAACAACGTCACGGTGTAGCAAGTGTTCGGTCCTCGGGGGAGCGCTTCCAAGCCGGTGGAAGGTCAGAGCACATTCAGAAACGACCGGTGTGTGACCCCTGGGAGCGGAGGTCTGGGGACAGGACGGCACGAGGACCAAAATGGTGCCAGGTGACGTGGGTCCTGGTGAATAATGGAAATGCCAGCAAGCATCTGGCTCTCCAAGGGGGCGACTCACAGGCGCCCCGCGAAGCCGGTCCAGCAGAGATGCCCATTTTAGAGATGAGGAGCTCTCAGAGAGAGCCTTTGGAGCCCAAGGAACTTGGCCAAGGCCACACAGCTGCCAAGCGGCAGGGTCAGGATGCGACCGTGGGCGGCAGGCTCCCAGCTCCGCTGTCTTATCATCTTGATGTTCTGCTTTCCTGGGTTCAGAGGGGTTCTTGGGGGTCCCAAACGGTGAGGAAAAGGTGGAGAAAGCAGCTGGTGGGACGTACTAGCACGCGTCTGGTTATTCCCATCCTCTGCTGTGTGGCTTCGGGCAAGTTACTCAACCTCCCTGAGCTTGGCTGTAGAAGGAGGATAATGCCGGCACCTCCTTTATCAGGTCTGGGCTAGGAGGAAGGGAGACAAAGCCCTTAGACGTGTCTCTGCAGCTAAGAGTTAGCCACATGGGGCTCGTCCTCTTCCAACGCTGGGGCCAGTCCCCTGTCTTCGTTCAGATCTCCAGCTGTCTTGGCCCCTAGAAGGCACATGGTTCACTAACAGCATCGCCCACATGTCTTCTCCTTTCTGGTGGAGCCCCTGCCCCGTCTTCCCCGAGTGCAAGCAGGATGGACAGTGGGCTTGCGGGGGGGCTCTCGGCGGAGCCATGGGGGGCCTCCCGGAGCAGCCGCTGTGTCCCCGGCGCAGACTCTCCCCTCTCGTGCACGTCTGTGCCGGTGGCCACTGTTGCTGACCTCCAGCAGGTGCCCTTGGGCCCTCCTGGGGCCTTTCCCCCTTCCTCCAGCGAAGACCAGAAACAGACCTGTGGCCTTACAGACGGTTTGGGACTCCGAGTCCAAGGGAGGAAAGAAAGTCACGTTTGAGTTGCTGTCCGTCTGTCCCGCTTGTTGTAAAAGCCAGTTCACGTGAGAAAGCACACTTTCCTCCGGGGTCAGAAGAGGCGAGGGCAGAGGGTTTTGTTGTCCCCGCCTGCATTTTGCTGCCCTACAGTAGGACTCGAGATCTCTGTCCCTGCTCCGGGAGCTGGGACCCGTGACTCCCCCTCCTTCCCCGCCCCTCCCCCACAGATACACATTATATATAAAATCCAGTCCTACAAGCGCTCCACTTTTAGAGCTGAATTTCCAAGCTGGATCCTCCGTGCCCTCCCAGGATCCAGAACTGCACCCAATGCATGTTTTCTCGATAACTCAACAATGACTTTTTTCTGCGCTGCCATCCTGCGCGAAGGGCTCTGCGTCTCCACGGCGGCGGCGGCGCGGAGAGGACGCGGGAGAAGCGGAAGCAGCACCTGGCGCATGAGGCTGACTCCTGCTTGCGGAACACGGACCACCGACGACGCACAGTCCTCAGCCGTCTAGGAAACTTCAATTTTTTCATCTTTCTACAACCCCATATGGTTAGGAGCAAACCACGTAGCTGAGGACAGCAGGCCCTGCTCCCCACTGCTCTGTGCTCCCCTCTCCCGTCCTCCAGCGTCCCACAGAAGCAGCTGGGATGCCACAGTCTGGAGGTGCGGCAGGAAGAGAAGGGCAGGCTGTCTAGACTCTGCAGGGAGAGAGCTGGCGGGACTCACTGCGATCACCGTGCTCCATCGGACTGCACTCAGGAGCTGCTGGGGCAAGGGTGAAACAGACCGGGGGGCGGGGGGGGGGGGGGGGCGGCTCCAGCCCCGCACCCCGTGTGGGACTCAGTGAGAAGAGGCAGCAGTCGCCGTGGCTGTGCCGTGGCTGCGTGTCGCTGGTTAGATGCGTGCACAAGGGACCGACAAGCCACGGTCCGGAGGACACCGGCCTCAGCCACGGGGCTGGCCTCGTCCGGGGCGGGGTGGGAGAGGGAAGGATCCCAAGACCTGAGGGTCTAGAGGAGAAGAACATTCGGTTCCCTCAGAGGTTCCCAGTCAGCCGGTGGAATTCAGACTTGCCCAGCGCCCCCGGCCAGTGTGGAAGCCTATTTTTTGCAATACATCTGTTTCTATACTCGCACGTACGTGCCTGTATCTTCTTGTTTCTTGCTTGGCTCCTAATTGATACAGTGGCCATGAGGCCCTGGACCCAGAAGGACCGGGTTCCAGTCTTGGTTGCATGGGAGGGTCCCCCTCCTGGTGTGCAAACGCGACCTGCAGAGGACGGCCCACGTCCCCATCCCAAAACCATGCATCCTGGCACGGGCCTCTCCGGAGCGAGGGCTCCCTCTTCTGATCCGCACTCAGATCCCTAAACCTGGCGCCCCTGGCTTGTGTGCCCCTGCGAGGGTCCCCTTTCCCTAGCACACAGTGGCTACCAGTGGATGGCTGTAGATGTCTTACTAAATCTTTCTGAGCCCCTGCCCCTTATCCATAAGAGGAGAGTTGTGTCCTCAAAAGGCCATTGAAAGGATCTCCGTGAAATGATTCATGAAAAAAGCCTATCGCAGCCTCTGGCGAAGGCCCCCACACAAGGTGGCGTCCCTTAGTAGATGTGTTTGCTACTCACTGTGCTCGTCCAGAGTCGTGTTAGTAAGGGACAAAACCCAGCTGCAGCGGGCTTAAGCCGTAAGAGGTTCCTCTGTCTGGGAGAGAAGGGATGGAGCTTCCGACGGAGGCTGGGGAATGAGGCACGACGATTGGTACCGGTCAGCTGGTACTGGAGGGGCCCCTGGAGCCCTGGGGAGAGGGGGCAGATAGCCGGGGAAGCTGGGGGCTCAGCCAGCAAGGGAGGAAGGGAAGGGGAGGTCCGTAGGGTCCACTTCAACTCCTCAGAGGCTTCTATTCCCCAGAAATGGCTCAAGGCAGTCAACAGGGCGGCAGCATCCACGGGTGCATTTTCCTCAGGGACAGCGCTCAGACGCCGTGTTTTGGCCACCGCATGGCTACTTGGTGAGTTCCTGGCTGGGGTCCAGTGAGGACCACAGCTTGCAGAGGTGGGGTTGAAACCCAGGGGCTCTGCTTGTCACACTCCCATGCCCCCGCGAGGAAACGCAGACAGCCCCATCTCCAGCCTAAGCACAGAGCTGCTGGGACAGGAATCCGGGGGAGCACAGGCACCCAGCCACAGGGCTCCCACCGAGGAAGATGCTCACTTCACCGTATCTTGGCAGCTTCGTGCACCCCCTGGGCATGGAGAGTGGCTTGGCTACCAGCCTCCCCGCAGGCCCGCTCACAGCCTCAGGTTTCACAGAGCAAAACGCATCTTCGCACACTGCTTTTGATGTGGTTTACGAAGCTTCACGGCCACGACGTCTCGCGGAGTGTCGGCGCTCGGCACGATGGGTGGGAACAAAGCCACGAGCGGTACTTTGCAGACCAGAGCATCTCAGATCCTAGATCACAGGTCGGGAAGGATGTGGGGGATATTTTCTGCTTCGTCCTCCTGCCTCTGGGGGACCCGGGCGTGTGCCGTCCGGCATGAAACACATAAACCCTCAAACGGTTGCCAGAGAGAGAGACTGTGGGACCACGGACCGGGCAGAGATCTAGCTTCCCCCTCATCGCAGAGGGTCAACCTCCCACGGAAGTCACCAAGGCTGCGCTTGGCGCCGTGTCCTTCCTGTCCTGGTCTCAGGAGGCGAAACAAACTCATTTCACATCAGCTTGGTGGCCATGCGCCGAGCGGCTTCCACGCGCCCAGCACGCACCCCCTCAACACCGAGGACTCGGGAAAGGGCGTTTGGGGGGAGCAGACGGCCAGTGGGGAGACGGGTGCCCTGTACCTTCCCACCTGGACGCAGACGAGGGCGGGGACATATCCAATATTAACGGAGTCTCAGAATAGCCAAACTGTGCACAATGACCGCTCCTACCCGTTTTAGGATTTAGGGGAAAAAACAGATATTTTTAAACCTGGCGAAGTTAACAGTAAATTCCATGTACTCTACTCTCTCAGGCCAGGGCTGCTTGAGTTAGAAAATCCTTAAAAAAAAAAAAAAAAAAAAGGCCTCCTTGACACGTACCTCTGCTTGAATTGTGCAGCAGATTTGAGACAGGTAAGATCTTTGCAAACAAACCCATTGCCTAGAATGTCCCTGCCCTCTGTTTTGGGGTTGTGTTTGAACACCGCGCTAGCTGTCCACTTGGCTCTTCTGTGTACATGAAGACCATCTCATTAGACGAGACAGCAGTCGGCAGCTACCGCCTGTGACCTGCCCTGTGCCTGCTTTTGTAAATAAAGTTTTATTGGCACTCATGCATCCGTTTGCATTTTGCAGAGGGCTGCTTTCGTAGGACCATGGTGGGTTTGGGTGTTTGCCCCAGAAACCGTCTGGACTGCGATGTGTCCCGTGTTTGTGATCAGGACCCTCCCGGGAAACCTCTGCCGACTCCTGGAGCATCCCAGTGGTAAGGGATTCCTCTTACCTGTGCCTTCGGGGCCGATTCCCAGTCTCCTGTCACTCGTTGTCATCACACTGCGACACTCTGGTGCCCTCTGGATGCCACCCCGCACGTGTCTGACCTGCCTCTGTCCAGGCTGATCGGCAGCGACCAGGAACCAGTGGAGAAGGCAGCGTCTGGGCGAGAGCTGTAGACTCGGTGCCCGTCCACTGGGCGGTTCAGCGGGTAGGCACACTTCTGTGCCAGGCACGGTGTCAGGTGTGTGGACTCAGCTGCGGACAAGGGAGAAAAGGCCCCCGGTCCCCATGGGACCCATACTGTAGCAGGGCACACGGGGTAGACAGAGAAGGTTTTAAGATAAGCTCGGAGGCCTCTGTGTGTCATGACGATGGTAAATGAGGGAATTGGGATGGAGAGAGACGGGGCAGGGTCCCTTCCTAGTTTGAGAAGGTGCCCGTGATGGCCTCGCCTGTGCACCAAGAGCCAGGCGGAGGTCTGGGAGCTGAGGCTCACGGTGCACCTTCCCTCAGTCGTTCTTTGTTGATGTGCTTACTCGAGATAAGCGTGTGACCCATTCCGGCTGCCAGTCACGAGCTTGGATACTGCTAAATTATGGCCCCTGTCACCATTCAGCACTGCATGAGTGGCCTAATGTCGTCGCTGGGCCAGATTTCCAGGTCTGGGTCCTGGTTCTGCCCCTTAAGTGCTGTGTGACCTTTGGCAAGTTGCCTAACCTCTCTGAGTCTGGGTTTTCCAAAAGCAAAATGGGGATGATCATGCATAGTAGAGCGCAGCGGGCAGTGGCAAGATGTGAGAGCTAATGGTGGCCCCTGATACGAAGAGCCCCCGGCCCCGTACTCGGCTTGTGCACCTCAGCGCTCACGGCGGACGTACGCCAACACCACCCAGCGTGTGCTCCAACAGCCCCGATGAGCTGTCGCGGAGAGAAGACACACAAGAGTCAGGACCACGTGGCAAGTGTTTGGAGGACTGGAGGTATAAAGACGGGGGCTGCTCTGTGGGATAGGGAGTTCCCGAAGAGTCACCATTTAAACAGTCTGGAGTCCCCCAGATGGAGCGAGGAGGAAGGGCAAGGCGGGGACGGAGCAGCCCATGCCAAAGCACGGCGCCTCGGAATGTCACAGCAGTGTGGGGAGCAGACTGGGGACCCTAGGGGCGAGCGTGTGACATAAGGTCAGATGCCGGCTTCCCCAAGAGCCCCTGGTGGCTGTGGGAAGGGACAGGCTGAGGGAGTTAGAGACAAAAGGGGGGACATTCAGTAGGTTTAGGTCCGAGGGTGAAGAAGGAAGGAAGGATGGACACATTTCAGGGGCCCTGAATGCTCTCCAGCGGGTACGTGAGGGGGGTTGGTGAGTACATTAGGGATGGGACTAGACACTGGGGTCCCATGGAGTCTCCGCTTTTCCAAAGGGGGCCCCGAGCCCCACGCTGGGCTCGTCCCCCTATCCTGGCCTGACGGGAAGCCAGTCCATGTGGACACGTCTCTGTGTGAAACATCACCCAGGGTCCCCAAGGCCCCCCCATCCAGCTAAGGACCTCCACGTCGATCACACCCTGAAATGATGCTATTTTGGATCAATATAAGTAAAATATGTTATCATGATCAAGTAAATATGTTATCATGATCAAAAAAATATGTTATCATGATCCACGACACCTGTTTCCCTTTAGGTTTTACACGGGGCTGGTAGGACCCTGCAAACACACGGGGGACACGCGGTCGGTGTCTGCCGGGCTGTGCTGACCTAGATCCGCAGGCCACATCTGTTTGTTACGGGCTCCATCCACGGCCACCCGCTGTCCGGCCCCTGCTCTGTTCTCAAGGTACTTGAATTGATTCAGGAACCTTAAGCCATCACAACATTGTTGCCTAAAAACGAGCTTTCAGCTTCTCAAGAAACTTTGGGATGCACTACAGACTGGGCCAGGGAACTGGCCCCTGCCCCCTGAAGCCCCAGTCTCGGTGGAGCCCCCCCCTTGCACCTGCCGTGTCCCTCTCGTGGGGCCTGGGCTCTGGGCTGTATCTGACCCAGATCCCAGTGGGGGAGACATCCCACTTCCCGTGCGATGACCCCGCTTCTGGGTTAGACAGTGAGCCAACATCACTTGGGCGACAGCCCATCACACGGCTGGGACCATGACGGGCCGGGCTGGTGGAGGGTCCTGTGCGGCCAACCGGACAGTCTCTATCCTGGCCACCTCCAGCATGCTTGGCCGCAGGGCATTTAACCTGAAGTGGCGTGATTAATGCCCCGACTCCAAGGGCCGCTGTCCCGTCAGGCCTCCGTGCCTTCCCTCAGGACCAGACAGGGTGACCACCAAGGCCCGGGGTCATCTGATGCCTTCCGGAGGGAAGGGAACCCTAGCCAGGCTGAGCCTCCAGGTGAAGGAGAGGAGGGCAGGTGGAATTTGCCGTCCTGCCCCGGATCCTGCTCCATTTGAGGAATTTCTGGAAAGCCAACTATGGGCAGGGGTGGGGCTGGGCTGCTGGGGGCAGAGCAGGGAGGGCCCTGGTGAGGAGGGGAGTGGGGTGCCATGGATGGAGGGAGGGAGGCCCGTGGACAAGCCATTGCGGTCCTTCTGCGTCACCGCTAGCCATAGGGACCCATGGGCAGTGTCTGCCGGTCCCCGGACCCAGGCTGAAATTGTCAGAGCAGCTTGTAAACTAGGTCACTCGTGAAGCAGAGAGCCCGATGCGGGACTCAATCCGAGGACCCTGGGATCACGACCTGAGCTGGAGGTAGATGCTTAACCGACGGAGCCACCCAGATGCCCCATGGGTGTAACTTTTATCTTCATATCATAGTAGTTGAAGCCTTAAGAGGGGACTGCCCCAACAAGGTGCCGCCTGCTGAGGGTTGGGTTGGGGGGGGGGGGTGTTGGAACAACAGCCGAATTCTTGAACAGCTTGGAGGCCAGGACTCAGCATTCCAGGCATCTGCCCCACTAGATCCTGGTCGTCCTGGAGCCCTTGGCCTCACGCTGTGTCACCCTGTCCTCGCCCTCACGTGGCCCCTCCCCATGTGACTCCCACCCCACGGGCTCAGGGGCCCTGCCTACCCCACTCTGACCTTATTGTCTCTAATGACACCTGCAATATTTCCAAATTAGGGCTTCAACATCGTCTGTTTGGGGAACACGACTCGACCTACAGTGCTAAGCTGTGCTTAATTCCGCGGAACCCAGGAGCATCGAGAACGTGCAGACAGAGGGTGGAGGGTCCCAGCACCCCAGCGTGCATGGCCCGGGCTCCAGCTGAGAGGAAACCCCGAGCCTGCCCCTCCAGCAGGGGTTTCTGCCCCGTGAGGACAGGTGTGTGTGCAAGAGATCCTGCCCTGCCGACCTGTCTCCATGACACGAAAGGGTCCGTGATGGCTGGCCCGGAGCTGAGCGAGAGGCGCTGGGGACTCTCCCTGCAGAAGCCGCTCTGGACAGCCCCGGCCAGTGGTCTGTCTTCCTGTGGTTTCCAGCCCCAGGCACACGGAGCGGAGCGGCCGGGAGTGCCTGGGCCTGGCCTCGGCTTGTCCCTCTCCATCGATCAAGACTGACTTGAATTCTTACCTTGTTCACCAGGTTTCTTTTCTACCCTTCACTGGATTGTAAAGGGGAACAGTGCCTCTTCCCCGGCCCTGTCCTGGCCCCTGAGGACGGTGACACCGGAGCGCAGAGGAGGAGCACGGTGGGAGGGAAGGTTTGTGGAACAGAAACTCAGCCTCTCACCAGTCGGAAAGCCAGAAGCCCGAATCAGAGGCAGGTGGGGTTGGTTCCTTATGGAGGCGCTGAGGGAGTGTCTGTTTCTTGCCTCTCCTGGGTGCCGGGGGCCGACACTCCCTGGGCTTCCTCGTCACACAGCCCCCTCCGTGCGTGTGTCTCTCTTCCCTCCTCTTCTTGTAAGGACGCCAGGCATCAGGTTCAGGGTCTGCCTTAATCCAGGAGGACTCGTGCGATCCCACCTGGGTGACATGTGTTGATGCGACTCGACCCACTACAAGGACTATCGTGGTTCGTGTGGAGGGGACTCCATGGGTCAGGAATGCTGTGGTTCCAGGAATATCTAGCTCAGAGTCTAGGGTCCACCCCAGCCCGCGGGATCGCCCAGGAGCAGAGCCAGGTGTGCTGCAGCCACCGACGTTAGCACAGCAGGGACTCCTGCCCCCCTGGGCTACAGGAGATGGTGCAGCCTGACCTGGGACACCAGCTGGAGTCACACCTGGGGCTGGGGCTTCCAGGATGGGAGCAGGACCCATGAGGTAGGGGCTGGAGCCTCAGAGGAAAGGTTGCCTCTGCCAGAGCAGAGAGAGAGAGAAGGATGCCGGCTTCTCCCTGCTCTGCCCTCCAGGTTTCTGCCCGCGGGGGGCCCCTCTGTTAGAACCGTCCCAAAGCCAGATGGCGAGAAAGCCCCGGGAGGGAAGTGCCCTTTGATGCCCGGCCGGGTGGGGAGGGAGAGGAAACACACGACTTCCCCTTTGCTTGGGAGGGTCCCGCAAAGGCTTTAGAAGGAGATGCACAGGCTTGAGCATGGCACACACGGCAGTCATGGGCGGACAGCAGGGCTTCCGGGGGAGGTGACACGCATGTCGTGTGCAGGAAGGAAGGGCTGCTGAAATTTACAGCTCTCGGTCTCCAGGCATCACCTCCCTTTCTTCTACCGACGTTATCTAGATTTCTCTCGGGGGAACCCAACCCTCTTTGCTTACACCACCCCGTTTCGTCCTCAAAAGGGCCCCACGATGTCGGCATTCTTACGGTCCCCATTCTACAGATGAAGCACCTGAGGCCAGGGTCATCCCGCTGAGATTTAAATGCACAAAGCCCAGCTGAAGAGCCCCACTCTGTGCCTCTCCATAATTGTCCTCGCCGGCATGTGTGTGACAGCTGGCACACAGCCCACCCCGCGGAGCTCCGAGAGGAGGAAGGGAGGGGCTCCACGCTGTCCGTCGCAGCCCCGGGGACACCAGAGGTCAGGCGGCGGGGCTCTCACCATGAGTGCCCGCGAGAATCAGTGCCAAGGCTCCTCAGGGGAGCACAGCAAACACGAGGGGTCCGTCCACTCTGGAACTGGCATCGGGGGGAGCAGGTGAGGGAAGAGCAGGTGAAGGAAACGGACTTCGAGACCAGCCGACTGGCTGCAAACCGTGCTTCTCTGCACGGCCGAGCTGTGTGGCTTTAGGCAAAGGGCAGCCTCTCTGAGCCTCTGTGGACTAATCTGTCAGGAGAGGACAATCACGATAGTGCCTTCTAAGTTGCTGTGAGTCTTAAAGATGAGCATCAAGCCAGAGAGCTTGGCACATGGTGTCCTCCAAATCGCAGATTCGTATGTCCTGTTTTCCGTGCATGGACTTCTCGGCAACTGCGAAAGAGGCCAGCACACAGGTTGTCAGCCAGGAGGCCGTGGAGGGGCCCCCGCGCTTGCAGCCCCGGCCCCAGACCAGATATTTCAAGCTCCTGCTCTTTCTTTGCACCCGGGCCCCCGTTCCTGACGTCATGGGACTCTCCCGCAGCAGCATGCTTCAGGCACGACCCACACCTTTCCTCCGGTGTGGGGGTCTTCCCAGGGTGGCTTCCAACTTTCTCCTCTGGTTGTCCAGAACGCAAGTCCCGGCGCATGCTTGTGGGCCCCAAGGAAAGGCATTTTGTCCCGTCTCGAGAAGGACCACAAAATTCTGCAACGTTGTTTGAGAACGAGCTGCTAATCCTAACCCTTCACAGGCATCAGTGTTGGGTCTGTGCCGTCATCAGCCCCATTTCAAGGGAGAAGCTGGACCCCGAGAGATGTGTTGGGTCTGTGTTTACCCAGCTCATGGTGACAGAATCCAGAATGGAACCCCAGGAGCCTGGCTTTGTGTTCTTTTTCTTTCTTTTTCTTTTTTTTTTTTTTTAAACATGGAGCCGAACAGGGGGCTTGATCTCATGACCCTGAGTTCAAGACCTGACCTGAGATCAAGAGTCGGATGCTTCAACGGCGGAGCCCCCCGGGCGCCCCAACTGACTTCATATTCTTCCATCTGAAATTTTCATTGAAATAATCAGAGGGTCATAAAAATAATACGGAGAGATCCCGCTTCTCTTTCCTCATTTTAGCATCTCGCCGAACTGCAGCACCGTATCCTCGCCAAGATCCGGACACAGATCCGGCTTCACAGTTCCTCTGGCAGGAGCTCCCACCCCGGCTGGTAGGTGGCTTTCTCAGGAAGATGCTTTTGACCCCATGCTGAATTTGAGATCACTCTGTCCACTCCTTAGTGGTGTGAGGCTACTTCATGTATGATGCTTCGGGTTACTTGGGAAGACCTTGAACGGAGTTTAGCCCCTTCCTGCAGAGACGTCTCGGTTTGCTGTCCTATCTCGATTGAACTATTCTCCATCTGAAGCGGATTGCATGTCACTGAGCCAAAATACGACGCGGGCCCCAGCCCTCCCATCAGGAGGAGAGGCCTGGGTCCCCTTCCCTTGAACGTCTGTCAGCTGCGGGCTTTGGAAGCAAGGCCGCCTAACTTCTTAGAATAAGACACCAAGGGTGACGTAGCTTCCTCCTGGGTCTTTGGGAAGACACTTGTCCTGGGACCCTGGTGTTAGACCGTGAAGAAGCCCACGCCACCCGCCGCGGGGGGAGCACACGGACCAGCCCTGTGTGCAGCCCACAACCAGCCGACGCCCCTGCTGACAGCCAGCCAGCACCCAACCCTAGACAGTGAGCGACAGCACCCGCAGGCGATTCCAGCTTCCAGCCCAATTTGCACCCTCCACCTCCCGCACCGCACTCTCCGCTGTTGCAGAGCAGAGCAAAGCCATCGCTCATGCCCTATCCCCAACCTCAACCCACAGAACCCCCAAGTTTCGTGAGATAGTGTTTCATGTCCGTAAGCCTGCAGTGGTTTCTCGGCTGGAGAAACGACCGCCACCCAGCAAGTCTTTCCTGGGGTCCTACTGTGTGCCAGGCACTGCGATCGGCATGGGGAGGCCGTGGTGGGGAAACCAGACGCAGGACACGGCCGTCCTAGCAAACGTAGGTGATGGAAGCCAATCGCGGTTTTGCTTCTCTTCGTGGCAGGATTTGCTTTTGTTTCTATTTTATTTTATTTTTAAAAGAGGAGAAAATTTGGACTCTGTCCTCTTTGGGCTTTGATGCTCTTGCCAAATGAATTAGCCTAAAGTGTTCTAGTCAGGCTGTGCCAACAGAGTGGAGCCTGAGCAGCATTCTCGGTGACTCACGCTCTCTTGTGGCACGAAGGGCTGGCATCCCGGGGTGACCGTGTTCTGCCCTTCGGTCTGGCACTAGCTGACCTTGGGGGTGGGCGGCACCACAGAGACCTACGAGGGAGATGGCGGGCTTGGGTCCGGCACGCTGAGTCCCAGTGGTGTCTCCAGCTTTGGAACCAGTGCTGAGTGTCTGAGCGAGATCCCTGGGCAGCTGGAGAGGGTACATCCCCGCTCATGGGAGGGAAGAGAACAGCCTGGACGGCCACTGTGGAGCCCAATGGGGGTGGGTGGGAGTGAAGGGGGGGTGGCCGGCAAGCCGGGCTCAGCCTGAGCACCTCTCCCGCTCGTCGGGAGTCCTGCCCACAGTGTTCCCAGGGCTCTTCTGGGGGCCGGTTGGAGATGGCAGTGGGCGGATGGAAAAAGTCGATCATTTCCCTGGTTTAAGGCCAAGACTCCAGTTTGCACACTCTGTGAAAACAAACCCAGGAGTGAATGTTCCCAGTCCCAGCATGACCGAAAACAATCAGGAGGCGCTCCAAGAGGACAGCTGCGGGACGGAGGGCTGTTTGCAGAGGGACAGGCACTAGAAAAGACCCTGGGGGCCAGTGCACATGCCCAGAGCCAGAGGGAGACTTTCACATGGGAATAAAGGGGTGGTGATCACATCCACTTCTCAGGCTGGGATGACCCAAGGGCTCATTGGGAATGTCATTCCTGTATCTGCTGCCCCAGTACCCACAGACACCCTCTCCTGGCAGGTCACATGCTGGCCCTGCAGCCGTCCAATGACTTCCCCGTATTCTTGGAGCAGACGTTTGCTTTGGGGTTCAGCACCTGCCTGCCTTCGAACGGCCGTATGCTGCGCTTTCTGAGGCCCCCCTCCCATTCCTCCCACGCTGCATCGCTGGCGGTGAATCAGAGCTGGTCCTCTGGTGCACCGGGTCTCTCTGGTCACGAGACCAGTTCAGAGAGAGGCACGTGAGAGAGAGAGAGAGAGGCAGAGAGCCTCTGCTCACACAGGTGCTGGAGAGAAAGTTCTGCGTCCCCTTGGGCCTGAACACCTGAACAGAGGGATGTGAGCTGGTGCCCTACAGGGGGTTGCTGGGGTGGGGGCTCATTGCGGGAATGGGGGCCCTTGGAAGGGAGCAGGACCAGGAACTTTGTTCTCATGAGACATGAGACGTACTTTCCATGCGTGTGTTGGTGCTTAAGCCATGTTGAGTTGGGTCTTGGGGCCACAGATGAGAGTCTGTGGCTGCGGCAGCATCGGTCTCTTAGCCTCCAGAGCTAAGACCCCAACTGACCCCAAGGTGTTTCTGCAGGCTCTCCGGAGAATCTGCTCCCCAACTTCCTAGCTCCTCCAAGCACCCACTCCCCCAGACTCCGGGTCCCTCCCTCCGCCTTTGAGGCAGGCCCCCCCTGACCCTTGACATCCTGTCATTGGGAAAAGCTCCCCGTGATCAGTCTGGGTCCACCTGGGCCTTCTCCCTCTCAGGGTCCTTATCCTCGGCCACACCTGCAAAGACCCTCTTGCTGAGGCAGGTAACGGAGAGTCACAGACCGCTTGCAGGGGAGGGCATCCTTCTGTCTACCACGCTCCCACAAGTAGCGAGCGCTTATTATGCACCTGTTGTATACCGCACTCATTTGGGGGAGGCCAAAGGAGTCATGAACCGGTAAAAAATCAAATCAGGAAAGATGGGTAGGAGGGCAGGTTCAGAGGGTCCATCATTGAAGGTTTGATGTTTCCGGAATTCTGAGGTAAGTGACCCCTTCCCTCGTACTGACCGGCTCCCCAGGGGCTCGTTCTTCGGAAGACACGTCGGAAAGAGTGCAGAGACACTGATGGGCCCCATTCCAGATTGCGTTTGGGAGGCTTCTCTTGGGGGATGCTTTCTCGTGGCTGAAGTAATGCATGACCACAGCCCCAACCCGCCTGACCTGCTGGCCAAGCTGAGGGGGTCTCCTGCCTGCGCTGCAAAGTCGCGTGGTTTCCTGGTATGGGTGTGAGATGCCTGACCACGTGCAGGCAAGAGGGGGAAGCTCCAGGACGGAGACGCCTCAGGCGCTGCCCACCTGAGAGGCAAGTGGGCGCGGGGGACACCTCCCCTATGCTGTGGTTGCGTGAGGGACAAGCGGGTCCTGCTGAACCTCGTCTCCTTGGGGTGCACCCAGGTGGTCACGAGCCATGCGTACCTCACCAGGGACCCCTGCCTCCGGGCAGGCCCTTGGGTTAGTCCCAGTGCCTTTGGGATGAAACCTATGCCATTCACCACGGCCCCCAACGCCTGCTGGTCTGGCCCCCTCTCAAACCCCTGCATAGCTCACCCTTCCCGTCTTCCGTCCCCTCTGCACATGCGGTCCCCTTCACCCCACATACTCTCCTCCCATAGAACTCGTTCCTCTTCATCACTCAGACTGATTTCCCCAGAGCGTCTCGGAGAGACCCTCGTGACCGTCCTTTCTAGTGTTTCCGTCTCGCCCCGAGGTCCTTCTTTGCACCGAGGATCCCCACGGCAACGATCACGTTGACTTCCGCTGGCTGTTCGCTCGCCCCCTCTTCGCCCCCCCCCACTCGGTACGACTGCCATGAGGACTGTGTGCCTCCGTTTACTTGTGGCTGAGGACGACGCATGCGAGAGGCCGCAGCCATTCATTTCCTGAAGCCGGAACGCATCACAAAGGTCATGGCCGGAGTGGGGGCCGGCCTCCAACTTGGCGCCCGACCGTGCCTCACGCCCACGCCCTTGTGGGGTCCTGGCCCCGTGCAACCCGGAGGGTGATGCCGCGTGCCTCCCGAGGCCAGCCCGCTGGAGCCCTCGCAGCTTTGCCTTTCCGCGGTTTTATCTACCGAGGCGGAAGTCCTTCTCCCAGGGCCCCGTGGGGTGCTCATGGCTCCTCCGGGGCCGGGCCTCCCAGGCCAGCCCTGCCCAGGTGTGAGTTGAGGGCACGTGGGCCTGAGGAGCAGCCCTGCCCACAGCTGAGCGCACGCAAAATAGAGCCGCTAAGTTTTGTGATCTTAGGGATAGATCGTTTCAACACTGGGAGATAGATTTTATATATCTATGTAGACACATATACCCACATACATACATACATATGCATACATGTGTGTGTATATATAATTTTTAAAAAAATTTTTGCAGTGACAACAACCAAGCCGATGTCTGCCATAGAAAGAAAACATTAGTTCCAGGACCGTGGGCTCTCACTTCTCGCTGAGTTGAAGACACCACAGGCGACCTGATTCCATGATATCCAATGCTAAGCTACGACGGCTCGTCCCAGTCCCAAAGATAGTAAAATACGAAAAACACCTGTCTTCACCTTCGTACAATGCAGTGCATTTGCACAGCAGCATCTGAGGAATCCCAGACAGTAACTACCCCCAGCCCAACCGTAGCCCTGCCGGGAGCCAGGTCCTATGAACAGTCACACAGCGTGTGGCCATCTGTGTCACGTGGCATCCCGCGGCTGGCTTCCTCCAGGCTCATCCACGTGCAGCAGGTGTCAGACCCTCGCTCTCCCCGATGCTAGGGGATGTCCTGCTGTACGCAGAGAACACTAGGCATCTCTATACGTGCACAGACGGGCATCTGGGCTGTGGGCACCAGGATCCGGGTGAATGAGGGACTCGCCAACAGCTCTGGGCTCCAGGAGCACTCACGGACCCTCTTATCACCAGATCCCAAACCCAGCCTCCCCAAGGGGCGGGGGGCTCCCATAGTCGTTGTACAGAGAACCGGTCCCCACCCGCCCTGAGCTGACCATGACCTCGGGCGAGGCTCCAGGGAGGGCATCTGCAGGGCACGGAGCCCGGCAGGCTGTCCCCACCCCTGGGAGAGCAGGGCTCTGGGCAGCAGCTGCAGAATGCACCCCGCCCTCTGGGGGGGCCGTTCACCCGGAGGCCCCAGGGTTCACCCCAGGCCAGGCTCCACTGGCTGCCGGCCTGGGCGCCCAGTCTCCCCAGCGGCAGTGGGGGTGGGGGAGGCAGAGCCTGAGCGTGCCCCCTCCCGGATCAGCTTCAAGACCATCCCGGAGAGGCGGACAGTTGGGGCGGAGAGGAAGGCAGGGGGCCCTGCTTGGGGGCATCCGGGAGCCTGTGAGGGCAGTTTTCAACAGTGTCCACAAAAAGGGCTGCAAGTAGGTTTGGACTCTGGGTTGGCACTTGAACTCCCGCCCACTCTGTGGCCCTTGGGGGGCACCGGACACACGACGGTGCTGGGTGTGGAAGGTCCGTGGGCCGCTCCTGGCTTTCCAGACCCAGGTGTCCGACGTCCAGGGGCCAACTCTGCACAGGGCAGCCGGAGAGTTTGCCGCCCCCTGCCCGCGAAGGGTGTGTCCCACCGAGTCAGGCGGTCAGTAGTGGAGCGGCGAAGGGAACCCGTCCCAGAGGACTGTGGGGTGTCCCTCCCAGGCCTCCGCCCTGAGGCACACGCTGCAGCTGGGCACGGCCGGCCACCCTCCCCGGGCCGGGGCCCTGAGCACCGTCACTCCTGAGAAGTTTGGCGGAGGTTTGTATGTGTGTGTGTGACTGTGTATGTGTGTGAGTGTGAGAGTGTGTGTGTGCGCATTTCTGTGTGAGTGTGTGTACATGGGAGTGAGCGTGTGAGGCGCAGAAGCCCCGAGAGGAGATGTGGGGAGGCGGCCGGGACCCCTATGGTGACCGCGATGTGGCTCCTCCAGCCTCCGTGGGAGACGACCCCCTCCTGCCCACCCTGGCCCCAGCCCCCAGCCCCCTGGACAGCCAGTCCCGTCTGCTGACTTCCGTGTGACGAGGAGAACGAGGCTTTGTGGCCGGGCTAGAGCCCCGTCCTTCCCGCCGGGCTCCTGAGCTGGGCCAGGGGAGCCTGTGCCTTGTGCACTGTCGGGGATGACTTCCTCCCCCCAAACAAGAAGCGAGACGTTGGCTTTTGCCAAAACTTGTTGTGTGAGCTGCCAGGGACGATGCGTCCGGAAATCTGCGATGAAGAAATTTCGAGAAAAAAAAATTAGAAATCAAAGGAAAGTTGGGAGAATCGGGGCCAGGGGATTTTCCTCAGGTTTCTCCCCCGAGCGCCGACTCCTCGCCCCCACCCGCCCCACAATCTTCTTGATTAGTTCTGTCCGAGGGCATCGGGTCAACACGGCACCCACTGGAGCGGGGAGCCCTGGCTGAGCGGAAGCTGGGGGCTGCTGGGGGGGTGGCCGAGAGGGACTTGGGGCCCTGCGGGAGGCCACCTCAACCCTGGAGTTTGTTTCCTTGGAGCCCAGACCTGCGTGTGGGGTGGCACGGGCGTGGGCACAGACTTCCCGTGTGTGCAGCCCCCCCGGCCCCAGCGGGGTTCTGGTCCGGTGGAGGGGCTCTGCCCGCAGCAGGGAGCTGGGGCTGTGGGAACATGCACCCCACACGTGATGGTTTCTGACAATGTGGCCCGATTCTCCTGCAGCTCTGGAGTCCCCAGGTTTGGCATGTGGCTGGCGGGGCTAAGAGCACCGGGCAGCCGGGCTGCATTCCCTCGGAAGGCTGTTAGGAGGCCGAAGGCGTCCCCAGTCTCCTGCCTTGGAGGGCACCAGTGTGCCCCGTCTTCCGGACCCCTCCTCCTGCGCCCCTTGTCACATCTACTTCCTGTGAGCTTCTTGCTCACCTAAGGCCTTAGCATCTTTGAGTCCCTTCTCTAGCCATGCCAGCAGCATCCCTCTCCCTGACCCACAGGTTCTGGGCATCAGGGTGTGGATCTCAGACTGAAAACCAAAGCCAGTTCCCCCGTTCAGAAGGGGAATTTCCCTGCAACTTCCATGCCTGTCCCTGGCACCCAGGCCCAGGGGCAGCAGATGGGAGAGGGTCAGGCCTGACCTCCCCTGCAGACCCCCCCTTACCTCCCCTGCAGACCCCCCCGGGCCCCCACCAGAGCCACGTGCTCATTCCTGCAAAGTCTAACCGTCTTGGGGAACTTCGTCTGCTCTTAGGGAATAGTCCCGAGCAAATGCTTTTCATCAGGGATCCCACAGGAAGCAGCGTCAGGACCAGGCCTTTGAACTGTAAGCAATGTAAGGACTAGAGAGGAGGGGCCCCAGCTTTAATCGAAGCTTCCTGGAAAAAAGCAGTTTTCTTCAGGATAAAAAAAAAAAAAAAAAACCACAAACCCCAGTAGCCGAGGGGTCGGGTGGGGCCACCTCTGTTGGCCGCCCCAGCCCTGGTCCTCCTTTGACGTTGGGAGCTCTCAGGGCCCAGAAGGGCTCCTGAAAATTTCCAGTCTTGTCCCTGTTGAACCACAAACATAAGAGACTCTTTGCCAGGCCTTCTGTCCAGAGAGGAACAACTCCCTCACCCTTCTAGAACATTCTCTGCAGTCATGGGGACGGTGGCCTGGTGGGTGGGGTCGTGAAGCCTCCCTAACCCTCTCATCCTCCTCTTCAGTCTCTTCCTGTTTCCTCTGATGGCCTTGGGTCCGGGCAAAACCTGGGGGGTCAGCGAGGCCGGGGTGTCCCCACAAGGCCACACGCCCACACGCCTGCTTGACACCAGATCCCACCACCAGGCCTCCTGGGAGTCCGTGTCCCCAAACGTACCTGACGCTTATCTCCTGGGCAGCACAGTCACATTGGGGCGCTGCTAGTGGCTGGGGTAGGGGACTCAAGCACAGAAGGAGTCTCCACATTGTAGGGAACAAATACCTACCATTAGGCCCAACACCAGCGTCCTATCTTCTTGAGAAAATGCCATTATTCCTCGGGAAAAAAATTCCAGTGTTCTGGACTGGACGAAATTACTTCGATTGTCATGCCCTTTGAGTCCAGAGAAATGAAAGACACCACGATTTGGAGGCCCTGCTTGGCCCATGCTTCGTTTCTTAATAGACTACAGTGAACTTCAGACAAAGAAAGGCACCTGACCCCTGCAGGGGGGCGGGGGAGGGGACAGACCCCAGCCCGCACCTCCCCCTCCTCCCACGACCCTGAGATCTTGGAGAAGCATGGCCCCTGCCAGGACCCCGGGGCTGCTGCCCCCACGGGCTGGGGCGTGAGGCTAGAGGGTCTGCCCCGGGAAGATGAGGACAGCCCTGCAGGGAGCGGGAGATTGGGGGGGGCGGGGGCACTGAAAGGGCAGCCATCCGCCTGTCTGCTCTTTGAAGGCACAGGCTTCTCATCACTGGCTCACCCCCGCTGCTCACAAGAAAGGCGTCAGCGGGATGGTGTGAACAGTATGGGGCTGGCCGCCCCTCCTGTGTGGGAGGCCTCAGCCCAAAGCAGAAGGGGCGGGCATCCTCCAGAAGGGGCGGGCTGGGGGCCGCGGGGGCTGCGCTGGGTGGTGGTCTCTGCGAGGCAGAGCTGCACCCCTGCCCCTGAGGGCCCGTGGCCAACCCCACGGGGACCTGAGCCAGCCCCTGAGAGCTTGGCACTGCCCTCTCCCTACCTGTCTCTGGTTCCCCATTTAGTAACGGCCCGAGGCCAGCTGGTCATTGGCTGAGTCCCTGAGCATCTATGGAGCCTTCCTGTGTGCAGGCCAGGAGCAGGCAAGGTCCCAGAGCCCATCCTCGGGGCTCTCCGGCGGCGGCTCCTGCACTGACCCGCCACCTGCCCCTTCCGAGCCCTCAGCAGGGATCTCCCTCCTTTCTAGCTTCTAGGGTGGGAGACCAGGTGGGAGTAGGCTCTCCGTGTGCTCGGCACGTGATTGCACCTGTGGTCTCTAGTCGCAGTAGCTGCCGGCCTCACACCAGGACGGTGTTTAGAGGGCGTTGATGCAACAGGCAGACTGTGACAGGCTCTGCTGCAGGGAGCTCCAAGGCCTCTTCTCCCTGCAAAGAGGGCATCGGGGGGAAACCAAGGCCTGCAGGATGGTCTGTTTCTGCAGGGGACTTGAGAAACCTTCATTCACGGACATAATCATTTGTAGGCTCCCTACGAACACACGGAGCCTATGCCTACGAGCACGCGTGAAATACACAAATAACACAAACACAAAAATACAGAACACAAGTAAGTCCATACTATTGTGTTCACAGAGAGAGAGGAGTCGTCCACCATCACCACTGTGATGTGTAAAATTCAGTGATTTCTATTGTATTCACAGAACTGTCCCGCGGCCCCCATGCTCTCACATTAGAACGGAATGTTATTGTAGTCCATTTATATGTAACCCTAGGAATAGGCAAATCCATAGAAATGGATAAAAATGAGTGGTCACCAGTGGCCAGGGATGAGAGATCTGAGCAAGGACAGAGTGCTACTGGCTACAGGGTTTCTTTTTGGGGTGATGTGCACATTCTAACCTGAGGCTTGGACAACTCTGTGAACATGGGATCCCTTCTTATGACTGAATATTTTTCTCTTGGATGGAGAGACCTTGTTTTGTGTGTCTGGAAACAGGAGAGGGACCCATAGGTCATCTGCAAATTTTGGCTGCTGTGGGCAGTGCTATGGTGAACATCCATCTGCCTCACAGATGGGCTCTCATTTCCTTTGGGTGAGCACCTGGCTTTGGGATTGCCGGGCCACACGGTACATCCTGGCCTCCTCAGACCTAGCCATGGCATCAAGCTGACCTGCAGAGAGCCCGTTCCTAAAACGTTTACTCTCAAGAAACACCCAGGCATCAGACCTGCCGCCGAGCATCCCAGAGTCTGCCGAGACCACACGAGGCTCTGTCCTTAGCCCGGAGCCTGGATATGGCAAGTGTGCAAGAAATAGGCTATTACAATTCTTTCCAAAGCTAGGTCCATCACTGCAAGTTCATTTTTTATTAAGAGCCCTAACCCTGATTCTGTGCACCCAACAGAAATGTTTCCGTGTTCAAGTTCATCTCAGCTTGCTCGGTCAGCCTTGTCCCCTAAAGAGTGCTAAGTTCGAGGGAACTCCCGGGAGGATGATTCTATGCACGGAGTGCCAGGCTGCTGCCCAGTGTGCACTGACGGCCGAATACAGAGTTCAGCCCCACCACCAATATTCAAACGCGCCAGCTCACACCCTCTTCCACCTTCTCCTGGCTCCGCGCTGCCAGGATCCACCAGCGTATCTGATCTCTGAAAGTTTACTTGGAAAAATAAAACGTCCAGGGCACGGAGCAGAGACAAAAGCACACGTGATCCCCTACCCATTAATCTCTGTCAGTCTGGAGATGCAGACTTCAGACATCAGGAATCACGAGACAGTTTTCTCTTACGCACATGCTTCTTATTAAGGGTCTGGTAACTCATAAAAGTGTTCCCTGGAGGGAAAAAGGGATAAGAGCAGAGGCTCCTTGGTAGGTTGTCTGCCTACTTCGGAACTTCTAAAACACAAGTAAATTTTAGGAGCACCTGGGTGGCTCAGTCGGTTGAGCGCTAGACTCTTGACTTTAGCTCAGGTCATGATCTTGAGGCCATAGGACTGAGCCCCGTGTTGGGCTCATCACGGAGATTGCTTGTCCTGCTCCCTTGTACCTCACCCTGCTCCTGCATTCTCTCTCTTTCTCTCAAATAAATAAATAAAAATCTTAAAAAATAAAATAAGATACAAATAAGTTTTAAAAACTCAAATTTGCTCCTTAATTCCATGCCCTGGCAGAGAGGCGTGCCTGGCCCCTGTCTCCTTTACTATGGTTGTCCACGTGCACAGGCAGAGTTGGTTGGAAGAAATCTCACTGAGAAATGGATTCAGTCTGCGGTCCTACTTGCCCTGAGGATAAATATCCCAGCAGGCTCTTAATTTCTGCCCCAAAGTTGGTTTTATCTTCTCCTGTTTGATTACTGATGGCCAAGGGGATGGTGGAGACATGCACGAAACACCTTCGTTACAGAACGCAGTCAGAAAAATGTCTACACGCTGACCTCTTGTGGGCGGGGCACGTGGACTTCCACGGCCACTTGAAAATGTTGTTGTTGTTGTTTTTTAATTTTTCAGTAGGCTCCATACCCAGCATGGGACTTGAACTCACGACCCTAACACGGAGTGTCATGGGCTCCATTGACTGAGCCAGCAGGTGTCCCTTGATAATGTATTTTAAGAGATGTGCTGGCAGCTGGATAGAGAAATTGGATTCCAGTTAATAAATACAAGTGAGTAACTTTATTTTTAAGTAGTAATGAAACTCCTCAACAGAGCAAGGACATGAGATACTTTGTTTCCATTTAATAAACACCAGTGAGTCACTGACAGAGAGAAATCTGATACAATCAGAGGAAGTGCATGGTAAGAGTGAAAAGTAGCTGGAGGGTCCATGGACATTTGCTGTGTAATTCTTCCAACACCTGCGGATGTTCTAACTTTCATATAACAAAATGCTAAATAAAGAGGATCTGGGCAGTAACAGCTGGTCGTCTTTCTTCCGGTTGCAAACTCCTCCCATTCATACGCTGGAGAGGTCCGTACCCTTTGTAAACTCCCGGCAACAGGGATGCTCATTGTGAGCTTGGAGGTAAGATCGTAGGAGATCTGTAAAGGGCAGTGTTTCTGGGGGGAGGATGCTGATGTCTGCAACTTACCTGAAAATATACCCCGAAATCAGTCAGCAGGGCGGCGGGAGGGCTCCATTTCTAGTGCCCAAGGCTATGACTGTTGTGGTCTTGCCCGATACGTCATGACGTGGCGGGGCAGGGGGTGGAAGCAGAGAGAGGTCTGCCAGCCCCACGGAGACAGAGGGGTTGGAGTGCAGATGGGGCTCCATGCTGCCCCTGCCCTCGCAGGCCGGCCCCAGACCTTGGCCATCTACTTCAGAGAATGCTCACTTTCTTCAGAACCAGGAGAAACCAGCGAGAGCCGGCACATGCAGGGAATGGAAACAGGACTTTGGGGCCCCAAGAGGAAAGCTGTGTCCATGGGTGTGAGGGGCTGGCCCTGTCCAGAGCCGCAGTGGCGACATTGGCACCCTGTCTGAGCCGCACTTGGGCGTGCACCCCTCGGTGCACGTTTCAGCAACGCCGCTCACACCCCTCCTGTCTTCCATCCTCTGTTCAAGTGCTGACTTCCAGGGAAGAGAGCCAGGGGCTCACCTTGGGTAAAACGTCCCTTCTGGGTTCACTGCTTTCCAGACGGTGGTCCTCAGGACCCTGGCCCAGCTATTGGTGTGCACTGCTGCAGCGGGTTCAGGAAAAGGGGAGAGCTGGATAGACGGCCCTGCTGGTCATATTCGCTGAATTCGTAGTGTCTGTGAAAATCTGTAAAATAGGGTAATTATAGGCTTTCATGAAAGCCCTTGGCATAGAGACTGGCATATGGTATGTGTTCAGAAATGGCAGCATTACTCATCAGTGAGGACAGAGAGAACATGTGTCCCAAATAGCATGACAGAGCCCTTGCCTGCCATTGCCCCTCCCCCAGAGTATTTGGTTATCCACGACAGGGTGACAAGTGCCCCCTCCCCCCGAGCCTGGTGGTTTGAAGCAGCAGGTGTCATTTGCTCGGCCCACAAATGGGCAGCTTGGGTGACAGGTGCACGGGGCTGGCTCCCCGGACTCCTTGCAGAGTGGGTAGGGGCAGCCCAGGTGGGGTCGGGGGCAGCTGGTCTTGGCTGTGGATCGGTAGCTCCGTGGGGGCTCTGCTCCTTGCCCTGGGCCGTCTCTGCAGGGCTCCTTGGGCTTCCTCCGAGCATGGCAGTCTCACAGGGATTGACCATGACAAGGCAGCCGGCTTCTTTCCACGGAGCTGCGTTAAAGCTGCAAGCCTCCCAGTGCCAGGGTCTCAGAACATTGCCTCCACCTTGTTTTAGTGATCAAGCAAGTGGTCAAGGCAGAGGAAGTGTCACCCCCTCTCAGGGGGAGGAGCAGCAAAGCATCTGCAGTTGGTCAGTTCTCCTCTGCCTCCTGCCGTCTAAGAAAGGATTCGAGCATCAGGCCTCGCATGGCTCTATTGGATCCTTATTCAAATCAGCGCATTTCCGAACCTCCCTACTTTCCAAGCACAGATGTAAAAATCAGTGCTTGGCCTCAGAAGTTCAGGTAATTGGGGAGACAAAGCAAAACCACTTGAAAAGATCTTTTGTTGCACAGGGCCATAAGTACGGATTAATCCAGATCAAAAGTGCAGAGCCTGAGGGCAGAGATTCTCAGCGCCCGGTGTGCGCCCGGGTAGCCAGAGCAGGTTTGTTAAAAACGTTGGTTCTGGGTCCCCACCATTGAAGACTGTCCCTCAGTAGCTCTGGAGGGGGTCGAGGTAGCTAAATTGAATAGATCATTTATATTTTTGAAAGGGAATTTATCCAGAAGGGTGAAGATTCATCAGGACCAAAGACTATATAGTAGGATTTCCTCTTTCCCACCTCCGACCCCGGCCGCTGAGCAACACCGCGGAAGGGACTGGATGTCCCTTGCACTTCTTGGGTATTTTCGCAGACAGAGTTCAAGCACTCACGTGCACAGGCTTGAACACAAGTGCGTGTGTGCAAAGGTAAGCATGAGTCTCTACCGTGTGCGCAGGCGCATGTGTGCCCGGATGTCCATGCGTGGACTCGTGTTCAGTGTCCGTGAGAAAGGACTCATGGTGTTTCTAGGTCCTTGTCTGCCTATACAGGCATGCGTATGCACATGCCGCCCCCCTTCTCCAGGGACAGCTCCTGTTTCCACAGTGGGGTGCCTTGCTGCTTCTTCCACAGCCCACACATTTGGAGAGGATTCCTTATCCTTCAAGTGCCTGCAGCGTGCTGCATCGCATGCATGCGACCCCGTTTATGCTGCTCTATCACGGGCCAGTCTTTGGCCTTGATAAATAACAGCACATGGACATCATTCGTACACGGGCACGTCTGCCTGACTGTCTTATTTCAGGGCCGACAGGTATGTGCACTTAAAGATTATGAGAGTTTCGGGCACCTGGGCAGCTCAGTCTGTTAAGTGTCTGTCTGCGGCTCAGGTCATGATCCCAGGGTCCCGGGATTGAGCCCCGCATCAGGCTCTGTGCTCAGCGGGAAGTGTGCTGCTCCCTCGCCCCCTGCCCACCCCCATGCTCATGCTGTGCTCTCGTGAGCGCCCTCTCTCTCTCTCTCTCTGTCAAATAAATAAAAACTTTAAAAATAATAATAAAATAAAATTATGATAGTTTCTGACTAATCGCACTGCCTAGAGTTGGCACCGGGGCACATTTGCAGCAGTAACGCATGAGGGACGGCAAGACTCAGACTAGAGGCTGGGAGACTGACACTCCCAAGCCAGAGAGCCGTGACCCTGGAGCAGAGTGCGGCTCTGGGCGTCTGAATGCCCTTGCGGAGGGCAGGCTTCTGTCCCAGGACTCGCTCTACGGTGTCACATACAAGCCACTGAGAGGAATAAGGCTGTTGGCCGTTGGCTTTCCCAGTGTGGGAGTGACATGGGTGCCCAGACACTTGCTGCCAGTCAGGACATCCTCCCTCGAAGCTTTCAGGACTCGATGTCCTGGAAGGGTGGACATTCAGTGGCTCCAGCCATAGTGCCACCTTCAGAGCCCTCAGAGCATGAGCTGTGGTTTAAAGCAGCTGTAGCCACCTCGCAGGGACAGAAAGGAATATTTCCAGTGTCACAGTGGACACATCCAGGGAAAGAAGCTACAACTCTTTTATCCGGCTCAAAATATGTTTCTTATTTACAGATGACATGCTATGTGTCTAGAATTGGCTTCAAAGGGACCCAAGGGATTGATGGCGTTAGAAGGCAGGTGGGGAGCACCGGGCTGGTGACAGGTGGCCGCTGGAGATGGACGATGGTGCACGGTGCAGCCCAGGCTTCTCTGCACGACAAAGATTATTCAACTGTCCCATAATTAAAGGTTGCAATAATGCGTCTGCTTAAGACACAGAGATCAGTAAAAATACCCCGATTCTTTGTCTGTTCCAGAAACACACTGCCACAGCGGCCGACAATTTTCAGGGACCGCGTTAAACAGAACTGAACGCTACTTTTAGAGGTGCTCCCCCCCATGTGGCGGACCCCTCTCCCGTTTCATCTCCCAAAGACTGAATTCATCGCACATACTCCCGACAGCATCCAGATCCCCTGAATGGGCTATAAAATATTTCAAGGTCTCTGAGTAATTTAATGCCCTATGAAAGTAAAATAAATTGTGTACAAATAATTCAATAAGCTCAGGGAAGTGGGGGGAAAAAACATTAAGCCTGTCACAGACGGCACCTCTAGGCAGCGTTATCAAAGGAAGGTTCATAATTTAACAAAACCGTCTTGGCATCACACACAAAAGCCCTCCTGTTTGATCCCTTAATAACACTGCTTAGCACTTTCTGGGGAGCTGGCTTCGAGCGCCGGAGCTGTTTCCAAGCATTAGCTAATCAATCATCAAAAGATATTTTCCACGCAAGCAGGCAGGACTCGGAATGTCACTTGACCCCCACGGAAGCGGTGTTGGAAGCTAAGAGGCTTTTCCAAGGTCACGGTGGCAAAGGTCACCTGGGGAGTTGCCGCTAATGAGTTTCTGGCTTCTTCTGGGCTCTGGAGAAGGCCCCTGCACCCGGCCCCTCCCGGGGTCACCGCGGGGCCCCGCCCATCCGGCCTGATCCCTGGTGGTGACGTGGTGACTCCCCTCCCCACCTGGCCTTCATAGGGGACACTGCCGGCCAAAATAGGCCCGTGAGTCATTGTCCCCTCCCCTGCTCTGGGTCTGGAAGTGGGGGCCACGTAGGCTCTTCTCTGGAGAACAGAAAGCCTTGCCGGGGACAAGAGAGTGCACAACCAGCCCTGGTTTTTGCTCAGCAGCCCACATGGGTTTCGGGAACCGTATTCTTAAATTTCAGAAGAAGGGGTGAACGCCACTGGACAGGGGCTTAGAGGTCAAAGAAGGAAGCCCAGCACAGTACACCGTCCTTCCCCTCAGGAGGGGCTACCTGGCCCCCTCCCCACTCTCGGTCCCTTGTAAGGGTAGAGGAGGGCAGGCTCAGATGGCATCTTGAACCAGGGCGCACCTGCAGGCGCTGCTCAGCTGGGGATCAAGGTGACCCCTGACAGGGTGCAAAGGGAAGGGGATGTCACACCTGTCGTATGCCCTGCCCCACACCCGCCCCTCCCCAAGCATGGCAAGTCATAAGAAAAGCCATCGGACAGGCTGAGAGACACTGGGTACCATCACTGACCAGCACGGGTGCTCCTGTTCACCGTCAGCAAAGGTCACGGAAGACAGGGGATAGTACAGAAGCCCACAGGTGCCAGGAGCCCAAGGAGACGTGGGGGCCATGTGCTGGCAGGGCCCAGACAGGACGCAGCGGCAGAAGGGACATCCACGGAAGGCTGGTGGTATCTGGAGAGCCCAGAGCCAACCGTGCTGCTGCCCCAGGGCTGCTGTCTTGCCTTGTGACAAGAGTCCCTCGGGGATGTGGAGTGACCGCATGCGGGGAAGCAGAAATGGGGGAAGGATGTCCAGGAAGGCTCCATGACTTCTTTTTATTAAACGATGAAGGCACCTTGATTTCTGGAGCAGTTTTGGGTTCGGACTGGACTGTGTTATCCTGGACAATGCTGTCACGTTTTCTGTAAATCAAAATGTTTCCAAATAAAAAATCCCACTAGAACAACATTAAAAGTAAAAGTCCTCTACCATCGTCCTCCTGTCTCAGTGGACTGTGGGAAGCAGGGCTACCACTTTCGAGAATACTGTTACAGAATTCCGGGGTGCCTGTCAGGTCTGTCTTTCTTTCTTCCTTTTAAATCAGGTCTGGATCTTACGGTACATGCTCTTGGTTTCTTGCCTTTTTCACTTAATCCACATCTGGGAGGTATTCAGGGGGAGCAGCAGGTCTGTACCTCGCTGTTTTTAACTGTCTGCACGTCGTCTTTCTGCCGCTTCCCGTAGTTTATTTGTGGCCCGATCCCAGCAGGTGCACCAGCTGGCTTTGTCGTCGGACTATTGTATCACCACCGGTATGTCACAGAAAAAGTCAGCAAACACAAGAGAGAAAGGCTTCGCTTTACTCATGATTCAAAAGTCGAAATGCAGGTGATGTTGGCATACTACTTTGGGTCCCCTGGACATGCCTGTGTGTAGCCTGTGCCGGTGAAGGTGTGGGACGGGGGATGTGACCTCAGCACATCCGAGCACGGGGCCGGAGGGGCGGGCAGTGACTGGGGGACCCTCAAAGAGCTTCTGGAAAGCTGCTAAAATTCTCTTTGTGCATGTGCTGTTGGTTACACAGGTGCGTTCACTTGGAGAAAATTCTTGGGGACCACATCCATGATCTCTACACTTTTCTACAGGTTCGTGTTTAATGAAATGTTGGGGCAAAAGGTGCTTTGATTTGCCTAGACTCCATATCCATCCTTCGGAAGAAACAAGTAGGATGAACATGAGGCAGGGGGTACTAGCCATCGTCCTCTCCCTGGCAGCATGAAACTACAGAGACACAGAAAAGCTCTTCAGAAAAACACTCTCCAAATTTAAGAATTCTTCATCAGTATACTACACTTCCTAGATTTAAAAAAGTCAGACAACATCATGCCTTTATCTTGATTTCTACAAGGGAGCTACCAAACAACACGCTAGCTATATGATACCCTTTTCTCCCCCACTTGCAAAGACTTAAGAAAAAAGCCTTACAATTTAAGTAACTGGAGGTTACTCTGGGAAAAAGAGGACAGTGGTGTAATTTAATAGAGTTACTCTGGGAATCTCAATGACTTGCCAACCTTAATCAAGGTCAGCAAACTGACCTTTTATTTCGGAAAATCCAAAATGAAGTTAAGCATGCGACATCCTCCAAATCCAAACCAAGGGTCTGGAGAAAGGCGCGGTGGGTGTCTGGAGGACACGTTCCCTGAGCACCTGGAGACCACGTGGGCAACCTGGTGCTTTAACGGTAGGAAGCAAAAGATGGCACTTCCCTGAGGTACAAGTCCAGGGTCAGGCTTGGCACGGATGGAGATCTTCGGGTGACCGCTCTGCCCCAGAGGGTAACAGCGCAGCTGGACAGCAAACTGATACCCACGAGGGTTTTGGCAAACTCCCCAGAACTCCACTGGTGAACCTCGGTCTGGAAGCCATAAGAGAACCAGCATTCTGGTGGAGAAACAGGCAGTGACCTCCTCCTCCATGCAGAGCACCCCCCCCCAATTAAGACCAACCTTTATTTTGGCTGCTCTTTGATAAACCAAAGCCTCCTCTGATTTCCCCATATTTTTCTGGCTTCTGTGTGTCACACGAGCCTTGTACATTATTAATACAAGTTTTGAATTGAGTTACTTTGCTCTCGAATATGAAAGGTTCTCTTTGGGGGACTTTGAAACGTGCTCCCTGCAAACTCCCATTAAGGCAGTTAGAAATAAAAGGTGATGATCGCCTTCCTTTGAACATCTGGAGTTTCTAAAAATCAAGACCGCCCATGGAACCCAGAATCATATTTGCGCTCAAAGAAAGCACCAGATCTGACTCAAAGAGCTTTCTCCATTTGGATGTGGCGTAATTAAAAGCTTGCGCTCGCGGGCTGTTGCTATGGGCACGGTGTTTGGTGGCGTGTCTAAGAATCATGAAGGCTGTATCATGGTGGGCGAGGTGATCTGGGAAGGGGTTTTTGGGGATCTGTGCTGATGAGAGGGGCGGGTTGGAGGTGGGGACGGAGGGAGAGGATGAATGCATCCCAAACTTCCTTTGACCTGAATTATTTGCCTAGAGGTGGCATGGGAAAAATCTCCATCCTGGGTGGGCAAAATCCTAGAGAGGTGGCTGATGAAGCCCAAAGCTGCTACACAGAATTATTCTGGCATTAAATATTTCCTCTTGAGGTTGCATTTTCTTTCCTTGTCTCCTGCAACAGCGGCGCCCAGACACAAATAGGTTCAGGATGAACGACTTGTTTGTTTCAGGCTGCAGAGACGAGATTCCCCAGGAATAAGGTACAGTGAAAAACCCAAACCACACGATCTGGGCTTCTGTATTCCTACAAACCCTTCCCTGGATGGTCTGGCCCACACTGTTGTCTCCCTTCACCACAGACCTCCCCATAATTTGTACAGCAGTGGACGTGGCTGGTTTGAATGCTGGTGTCACCGACTAGCCGGACGGCCTCCCACAGGCCACTTGGCCTCTCTGTGGCTCAGCGTCCACGCACGGCATAAGATCACCCGCGTTCCGGAGGGTGGTGAGGAGGCCTGTGTGGGGCAGGGCGCACCAGAGGTGCCCAGGAATTGGGAATGCTCCTTCTGTGCACAGTTTCCACCGACGGGATGATCACGAGCCTAGTGTCCCACTTAATCCCCACCGCCCTCGGGGAAGCACGTGCTGCCGGTATACCATCTCATGAACTGGGAGACAAAGCCATTCCACATGGGGATGCCGGAGGTGTGGCCGGAGCTGCGGACTTTGGAGGCTGGGTCCTGCAGTCTCCCGTTCCCTGGCGAGCTCCCCACTAACACAACCTGGGGCCAGTCATGGTTGGTCCCTGTCCTGCTTGTCATTGCATGGGACGCTTGTATCACCCTTGTGAGGTAGGCGTCCCCCGGTTTCACACACAGGGGACATGCTCAGCCAAGTCCCGCTTCACTTGTCCGAGGCCATCGAGCTGGGGAGAGGAGGGAGGTGGAGAGGCTCCCCTCTGAGCGTTCATGAGCTGTTTCCACCTGGGGCCTGAAAAGTCCCTACTTTCTCAGATCCGGGCGACTTGGCAACAACCGTGCAGGAAGCTCGTGGGTGTTTTATGGGGTGCAGGGGGACGGCGGAGGGAACCAGAGCCCAAATAAAATCCAAGCTGGGCACTGCCAACCTCATGGGCCAATTAGAGCCAATTACAGACTTTTATGCAATCTGACAGTTTCTTGCAGGAGTCTTTCATTACCTTGTAAATCACAAAGTACCCAAGCCTTTGAGTCTGATAGCCTAGGCTTGTCTGGGAGCCTTTGTATGTGCCACCGTCCCCAACTTCTCTGTCCCAGTTCAGCTACTACCATCGGAACCTGTTTAGTGTGTGTTTATGTGTACGACTTCACTCCTGCCCCATCCCCGAGGCAGGACAGGTGCCCAGGAGACAGCGCAGAGCCTCCTGGCATGATGACATCCCAGGGCAGAGGGCAGGTCTGGTTTCTCTTTGCCTCCGGCCTTGACTGTGGCTCCAAACCTGCCACCATCATCCCCAAACAGAACCCAGTCGTGCCCCCGTGGGAAGCTGGATCGTATCTCAAGTGAGGCAGTCTTCTTTGGGGGTATTGCTGTCCATTTTATAGGACTGCTAACTCACCTTTAAGGTCTACGGTTGGAAACCCAAATGCTGCCAGGTTCTGCCCGGAAGCACAGAGAGGGCCGGAAGGTTGGTCTTGATCAGCACAACGTGTCAGGTCCTCACGGGAGCACCAGACGTGGAGCTCCTCACGGGAGCACCAACGTGTCAGGTCCTCACGGGAGCCACGAACATCAACGTTCAATTCAAATCTCCAGACCCTGGAAGGACCAGGAATTGTTGTCCCTTGAATCAGTTCCAATGGTTAAAGGAAGGACAAACAGAGTTCTGCCCGTCTGCCGGCAAACCATGGCTAGGCCTCGGCCGTCTCTCCGACATTTGGTCCACTTTTGAGCATCTGCTGTGCTCAGAGCATGGCATTAGGCACCAGCAGAGGGATGGTGAGCGAGACCCTGGAGGGCCCGTCCGTTCCTGGCGCTCCCAACTCTTGCTCCGACAGCACCTGCCCTCTGTGACTGGCTCATGGCTCTCAGCGCAACGCCCTCGGACTTACAAGTGTCGCAGGTGTCAGGATGTCCTTCCGTTAGAGCCCAGCCCAGCCCATGGTACGGGAGGACCACATCTTCTGTATCCATCATCCGTCCACGGACACTTGGTTGTCTCTACCTCGCCGCTCTTGGGGACCATGCCGCCGTGAACATGTGTGTGCAAGCATCTCTCTGAGCCCCTGAGCTCAGTTCTGCGGGGGCGCTGCCCAGCAGCAGCCTTGCAGGAGTCTACGGGAATTCTGTTGACATTTTCCGGAGCAGCCGTGCTGTTTCCCACAGTGGCCGCACCGTTTTACCGCTGAGCTCCTTCCGACGGAGCTGTGACGGGGCAGCCGGGGAGCAGGGGAAGAGCGTGGTGGTTATCTGAGGGGCATGGGCCCTGGGGAGGCCGCCTGGGTTCCAACGCCTGCTTGCTACTCCTGCCTGAGCTGTGAGGAGGTGTGTAAGTCATTTAACCTCTCAGTGTGGCCTCAGCCATGGAATGGGGCCTGGGGGGAGGGCGGCGGTTAACAGTCCTTGCTTATAGGGTTGTTGGGGGTGCTGTGAGCTCGGGCTTTGAAAGCTGCGCCTTATGCATGGTTGGGAACCATAAACAACTTCGTTCAATAAAATGTGACCTGCTCTTGGGGCGTCTGAGTGGCTCAGTGGGTTAAAGCCTCTGCCTTCGGCTCAGGTCATGATCCCAGGGTCCTGGGATCAAGCCCCACATCGGGCTCTCTGCTCAGCAGGGAGCCTGCTTCTTCCTCTCTCTCTCTCTGCCTGCCTCTCTGCCTACTTGTGATCTCTCTCTGTCGAATAAATAAGTAAAGTCTTAAAAAAAAAAATGTGACCTGCTCTTGCCAAATCTTCCCATTTTTAAACAGAAGCTGGAAATCTGGATTTTTTTTTTTTTTTAATGTGAAATCCCCTGCCTGCTTTTAAAATGTTGGCAAGCAGTTCGGATTCAAAATAAAGTCGTATGTGAGCCTGAGAGACCTATCTGTGAGTCAGGAATGCCACTGGGCTGCCCGGGTGCCTTCCAGTGACCGGTGACGTGCCCTGCAGACAAGGAGGGCTGCATGGAGGAGGTCACATTTCAGTGGAAATGTGATGTGGGCAGCATCGTACCGGCAGAGTGATAGGTAAGAATGGATCTTTTTAAGAATGTGCCGAAAATGTCTCAGAGTACTTGTCAGGGGCTGCAGTGGGCCCCCCTCCCCAGCCATCTGATGCCCCAACCTCCAGGACCTCAGGAGGTGACTGTTGGAGAATAGTGTTTAACAAAGACAATGAGGTGAAATGAGGTCCCTAGGGGCCAGTATGACTGGTGTCCTTGAACGAGAGGGAATCCAGACACAGACGCATGCAGAGGGAAGACCACGAGAGACCCAGGGCGACCTCTGCATCTGCAGGCCAAGGAGAGAGACTCCCGCAGGACCCAGCACTGAGCTCCCACTTCTGGCTTCCACTTCGGAGGACACTGGGCTCTGCGGTTGACGCCCCCTGGTCTGTCACTGGGTCACAGCTGACCCAGCAACCTGATCTTGTAGCTACGACCTCAAACCCTCTTACTGAGGTCTCACGAGACTCCTGGCTCACCTCAGCTTCCAGTTCCCAGCCTCCCATCGTAACCCTCCTACTGCATGCGGGGCGGTCTCCGGACGTCATCTGTTAGTTTGTAATTGGCTTTGGTCGGGGTCATAGAATTAAATAAACGTGATAGAATTAAACACTCAAATGTGCACAACTTGGTGGCGGTGGGGACATCTAGCCCACAGACACTTGGGCCATCTGGAGGGAAGCCTGTTCTCGCGCAGTAGTCGAGCCCTGCGCCCCCCCCCCCCCCCCCAATCCCCGCCGCCCTGGCTTGCGAGCTCCCCGAGTCTGGATTTGCCCCTGCAGCCGCCGCCCGTGCACAAAGTCATTGTGCATGGCCTTCCATGTCTGACTCCTCTCCCTCGGCATCGTGTTCTCGAGGTCCATCCATGTGGCACGATGGAGTAACGTTCCAATGTGCAGATGGACATGGCGGGCTCCCCTGCGCGCAGCCCCGGGGGGACGTGCGCCTGTTCTCACCAAGGCAGCAGCGAGGAGTGCTGCCTGAGCATGGTTTCTGCTGGCCTTTGGTGACCAGCGACTCTCCGTGGGCCCTGGGCAGCTGCTCGCTGTGTGCCCTGGCCTGCCGCCCCCTCCCCACTGCCTCACTAAGCCTCAAGATTCTCCCCATCTTTACTGCGCGTTCACAACCCCTTCCCTGCGGGTTCCAGGGGCTGCAAACAGGATCTATTGGTTTGGACATCAAGGGCTTGGTCTGGCACTGAGAAAGCAAGCGGCCTTCTATGGTGGCCCAGTGTCCCAAACTCTAAAGCAGAGCAAGGGGAAGCACTCTGCCTTTTTCTTGAATACACGCACGCGTGGACCCACACGCAAACATGTGCACACACACACACGGACCCACACGCAAACATGTGCATGCACACACACACATGCACACATGGACCCACACGCAAACATGTGCACGCACACACACACACACACACACATGGACCCACATGCAAACATGTGCATGCACACACACGCGCGCACACATGGACCCACATACAAACATGTGCACGCACGCACACACGCACGCATGGACCCACACGCAAACATGTGCGCGCACACACACACGCACGCATGGACCCACACGCAAACATGTGCATGCACACACACACACGCACGCATGGACCCACACGCAAACATGTGCACACACACACACGCACGGACCCACATGCAAGTATGTGCACGTGCACACGTGTGCATACCTGCATGGACACATGGGAACATGTGTTGGGCAAGCACACATGTGTGCAAGGAACGTGTGTGCAAATAGACATGTACACACAAACATGCTCACAGACACACACAGACACACACAGACAGAGACACACACATTCCTTCCCAGGGCCTCTACAACTAATCTTGGAGATGAACACAGCAATCTCTAGAATAACAAAATATAGTGGTTTTTATTACTGTCCCACGGCCCTAAGGTCATAAACCAGTGACTCCTTGCCTTCAGCCTCAACAAACGGCACAACCTCAGGGTAACAGGTGTGTTAAGCACAAGACCCTGTCTCTTCTGTCCGTTCCCCTTCGGAGTCCAGACTCCAGACCTGCAGGCCGTGGGGCTCTTGAGCGCGGCCGCTCCACCCAGAGCAGAGCTGGAACCGGCCCAGAACGCGGAAACAACTTCCGCGGCATCCCGCCGGCCCCCCTGGCAGGCAAGCGGCCGGAACAGATGTGGGGAAGTTCACTTCGTCAGGAACAGACCGGCAGGCTCGCACAGACCCTTTGATCTCACCTCGGAAGAAAGTTATCATCCGTCCCCGAGAATCTCTGCAGTTCGGACATGAAAGACAAAGCGAGGAAGACAGGAGGGCGCAGGAAAGCCTCGGAAACGGAGCGCAGGGCCTTTGAACGCCAGCGGTTCCCGGAACGGGCTGCCTCGTGCGGCCAGCAAGCTTCCTCAAGGATTTTCCTTTTTAATCTTTCCTCAGATGGGGATGTGCAAACCCCGGCTTCTGATGGGGGTGGCGGCACACGCCCAGCCCCTTCATGGGAGGAAGTGGAGTCGCTCTGGTCCTGCACGGAGCGGGAGGCGGGAGCCATGAGAACAATGGGAAGTTCAGGGCCAGGCTGGGACAGGAGCCTTCCCCGCCGTCCCCCCTCCCCTGGGGACAGCCAGCGATAGAGAAGAATGCCCGACTTTGGCAACCGGACCCTCACTGATGTCCACTCCCGGGGCTCCTGCCCTGTCCTCCTGCGCCAGAGAAGCCCGTGCTCTTTGGGGCCAGTTAGTGGTGCGGGTCAGCCGTGTTGCCCCTGCGGCCTCTGGGTGGTCGCACCAGATTTGGGGGCCTGGGAGCCCTGGGTTTGGACAGAACTGTGACTTGGAAGTGAGCGGTCAGAGGAAGGAGGGCTGGCCAAGGCCGTGTGCCTGTCAGATGGCAGCAGGGACAGCAAGCTTCAGGAGGCCCAGACCCCGGCCTCAGTGAGCCTGCAGGAGTCAGCAGGCGCTGAGGGGCATGGAGCGGGGGCCTCGGCAACTCAGCCCCGAGACAGGCCTTCGGACTCTGCACGCTGCTCAGCCTCGTTCCAACGAACACCCGCCACTTCATCAGGACGCCGACTGACCACGAGCTGGCCGTCACCCTCCAGCACGTTCCTGGGTCTCGCGGTCCCCACCCTGCCCCCCAGGAGCCTCCGAACCACCCCCTCCCCATGCTCACCTTCTCAAAGGCCCAGGGCTGCTCACGTCTGTCTTTCCCACGGCGGTCTTTCCAACCACGTGTCCGAGTGTGTCCGTCCTCACGTCTGTTGTGTCTGTCCTTCATGCAAGGGCCGTATTGTCCTAATCAGCTCAGCAGAGCTGCGTCTACGGGGCATGGGGTCTACATGGTGCAGAGGGGGAAGGTCCGCGTGCGTGGAGGGATCACCCTGGGACGCAGCTCCCACGGCAGGAGGGCGTGGAGGGTCTGGTCTCTGTGTCACCAACGGCAGGGCGCTACGGGGCCGTTCCATCATGTGTTCCTTTACTATGACACGAACCGCCCCCCCCCCCATTGCTCATGCGTCCACATGACCCACAGCGGTCACCACGGGAGCTCCTGTCGGGTCTCAGGGTGGCGAGCTTTGGAAGGCACAGATCCCGGGTCTCCCGCTGGCTCTTCTTCTCGTGTGTGGTCACCGGAGCCGACAGAATTTTACATGCGGTCGCACCATGCTTTCCACCGTCTGTGTTCCGTTCCTGCTCCCTTCCGCCCACTCTGCAGCTCAAGCTCCACTCGCTGAACAGACACACCGTCCCCACCAACTGCCGCTCTCCCCCCGGGCTTGGTGCACGGGTGTGCACACACATGCATGCGAGGGCACGCATGCAGCTTGGCACATACACAACACACGCGCACACATGGTCCACATGCACACATGCACACACGCACACACACAACACTGTATTTTGCAGAAGAGGAAGCCAATCGTGTATTAAACAGAACACATCTTCATAGATACAAAATATATCATACGTGACCAGGTCCCCTCTGCTAGGTAAAGAGCAGAGAACGTATCTGTTCCGAGGACTCGTGCAGTCTTTGTGAGAAACACAACAGCAATGCGTGTGTCTATCCACACCACGATTACACAGATGTATAGTCTGAATCCTACCAGACCACAGGCCAGCAGGAAAGTGTCTTTGAAGGCCAAGGATCTCATGAAGTCCTTATAGGAAAACACCCTTGCTCTTAATAATGGCTAATATTATTAAGGCCCACTGCACCCCTAAACGCTGCAGCCCCTCTCATCTCGTGTCTTTATCCCACGGACTGCACACCCGAGTCATCCGGGCGCTGCTGCCAGGAGAAGCCGCGGCACGCGGGGTGGCGGTCAGCGCAACCCCAGGAGGCCCGGTTTCCGACGTGTGGGCTTCGGGTTTCCACCAGCTTACCTCCCACTCCGTGACTAAACTAGGGGCCAGCCTCTTTTCTAAGCTGAGATTTTAAAGATGATTTTGGATGTAATTTTGACTTCATGATCTTTTTGGCCGTTCTTTTTTTTTTTTCCCCCAACTGTTCTTATTTTAAATAAAAAAGAAGGAAACTCAACCACCTCTTGATTCCGAATGACATTATTGGCAAAACTTCATACTGCGCTTTCTCCAAACCCCTTCGTTAAAATTCAGAAGCTCCCTGTGATGGCACATCACACGAAACGCCCGTTGGGTGATGAGCTACTCTTTTTCGGGCATTTTAAAAACAGACTCCGATCTTTGACAACAGGGGCGAGTTGGGGGCTTGATCCCCTAGATTCTTCTGGTCATTCCTTACAGACGGACAAGGTCAGAAATGAGAAGACTGAAGAAAATACTTATTTAAACTCCAGAGAAGTACGGTAGGATTTGGGTCATCTTCATAATAAATTTTCCACCCCCACCCCCATCCCTGTGGTATTTGGGGGGATTGTGTCTCTGGCAGCGGAGATTAAGTGGACTACCTACCCCCCACGGAGGGTTTAATTGGCAACAGAGTCAGAACCCACTGATGTGTGCAAAATGCATTATTGTATTTAGGGTTGGAATGCTTGCACGGGCCAGCCGTTTCCCTTCCTGATTTTCCCACAAGTGTTCAAAAAGACCTTGTGTCTCCGTGCCAGAGCGCCCGCTCCCCGGTGGGGCCAGGTTCCTGAGTGACGTTTTCCAGGAACCTCCAGGGAGAGAGGAAAGGTGTGTGAATCCCTTAACTTCTGCTTTCCCCTGGTCGGGCAGAGAACATGCGGAAAGGGAAGAGGAGAGCAAACCCTTAGCAGCAGTAACAGCCAGGCTTATCAGGGCTTTTTAGCATGCACAGGCCAGCTGGGTACAGGGGAGGACCCAGGGAAATCTGTACTGGGGCTGCTTTTAGGGTCTGTAAGGAAGGCCCAGGTTACACAGGACTTGGTAGGGAGGACCCTGGAGCCCCGGGAGTTCTCTTTCCCCACATTCATCCTAATATGTTGAATCATGAAAAGGAAGCCATCTCCATGTTTAAAGGTTTACTTTCCCTCTGTCTTGGCAAATATCACAGACCTTGGTGGCTTTCTGGACACAGGACAGCCCCTCACCCCTGTTTGGGGAACAGCATTTTTGGTGAGGATAGACCAAGCTCTGAACAATAGACCACGAAGTCCACACCTCTTAAACTTGGTAAAGTTCATGCCTTACTCATGTCATAGTACAAGCACTGGGCGGGGGGGCACTCTGGTCCATCTGGTCATCCGGAAACACCGACTAAGCGAGAACCCCCTGACCCTGACTGTCTCTAGCTGGCGCACCCACCATTCAGGTGGAAAGAGGTCTGGTGGGTGCGCTCCATCGCTGTGCCATGTTCCACGGGCTAAAGAAACGTGGCCGTGTCCACCTGCAGAGGAGGCCAGGAAGCAAGGAACAACCACCTTCCAGAAGGAAAGAGGGGGGGATGGGTTTGGGAGCACCGTCTCTCGAGGATTTCTCCCCTCCCCTCCCCACAGCACGCAGACTTGGTGGGTCTTTACATCAGTTGCTCTGTCCCTTCCCACCAAAGACGTGGGCAGCTGATCCAAACTTGGCCAACGAGCCTGTTTTTCTCACGACTTTTAAACCTGAATGACGTTTGTGAGGACAGATTAAGCAGGTTAATCCCCGTGACAGCTGATGAGACCATCAAGGTCTTCCTGCTTCTTTTCCCAAGACGGATCCTCCAGCCTTCCCACTGGTTCCGGGAGCTCCTTGTGGAGTCAGTCAGACGACCCTTGGTGTTAATTACACGAAGCTGTTGCTACAGGCAACGAGCAGAGAATGGCCACTGGTAGAGGGGCTGAGCTCGGAAGAACTTGGGCTAACCCAACTTGACAATGTGCCACGCGAGCAGAAAGCGTTCTGGGGAAGTTCTGCCATACCTGTGGGTCATTCTCGGGGAGGCTCTAGTCTTCTGTTCTGTGTCATGAGAATAAACTGTAGAAATGGGGACTTGGTGTAGCTGAGTGGAAAGGACCGGCGTGAGATGAGGTATCTGGAAGCCATTGCTTCCTGCTCTCAGGAATACAGAATCCTTGGGATTCGACGTAGAACTTGCGCTGATCAAGGTGTGTACAAACCCTTAAGCTGTTCATGTTTTATTTGACAGTAAGATGTCCAGTCACCTCCAATGTCGTGAAGACCAAATGTGGTAAAAGTATTAAGGTATTTTAAAAAATCACTAACGTGGGCGCCTGGGTGGCTCAGTGGATTAAGCATCTGCCTTCGGCTCAGGTCATGATTTCATGGTCCTGGGATCGAGCCCCGCATTGGGCTCTCTGCTCTACAGGGGAGCCTGCTTCTCCCTCTCCCTCTGCCCCTCACCCTCCCGCTTGTGCTCTCTCTCCCTCAGGTAAATGAATTTTTTTTTCTTTTAAAAAGCACAAATGTTGCACCAATGTAAGATGTTTTTTTTTTCTAAAGTACAATCCGTTGGGAACCCGTACAAGTCAATCAGAACCTAAAAGAATCAAACAAAACTAAACCCAAAGAAGAAAACTCACACCTTGAGATAGAAACCAGTCTCAGGGAACGTACCTCCTAAATCAGGTGGGATTTGGCGGGGTGGGGCGCGGCTATCTGTTGGCGGCACGTGGAGCAAATTTGTTCCCAGCTCTTTGCTTGACTTGCAAGGTGTTTAAATATTTTAAATACCCCCGATTTTAAAAGAAAAGAAAATTTCAAGTAAACATTTTGATTTCTTGCTTTTCTTATAAAACCCAAGATTCTGCTACTTTTCACCTTCGTCGCATCGTCGGGGGGGTGACCCCCAGCACGGACGGGGTCACAGCGCCCTTTTTAGACCGGGCACCCCTTGGCACCCAGCCCAGCCCGCGTGTTCATTAACATTACCAAGTCAGCCCCGCGAGGCGTTTCCCTTTCCAAGCTCTGCTGGGGTTTCTGTGGGGGTATACCCTAGAAGTGATGGCTTAGCCTCAGAGGAGCGGGGACCCACTGTGGTCCACCAGATACCAACTGAACCTTTTGTGGCCATGCCCCTTTGTGACTTGGTCTCCTCGATTGAGCTGCAGACAACCATAAACCTCGTGTTTGAGGTTTCAGCCCCATTTTAGATTTCTGCTATCATTCTCCATCGCCCCAGCCTCTTCCCCCAGACCCCACTCCTGGAGCCGCAGATGGAATGTACCCACAGCGTCTGGGTGGTTGGGAAGAAAGCCACACAGCTGGGGTGTAATTGTTACCTGGAACCAAATTATTTTTAATGGCTTTTGGAAGCTTCCCAGCCCCCTCCCGTCTCCCACCCACCCATGGAGTTTCACAGCCTCTGGGGCAGGTCGGTGCCCTTCCTTGGAAGCACAAGGCTCCCCGGCCGGTGATGACGAAGACCGAAGACCGGGGTGATAAGCCCAACCAGGATAAGCATCAAGGGGGGGACGCTGGCTTTTCATGCCGATCCAAGGAGGTGCTTTTAGAGGCAGGGGATGAAAGGGAAGGAAACTTCAGGCTGATTGTCAGGATAATTTTCCCAAGAGCGAAATCAATTAGCCTCTGAAGACTCGCTTCTCGGCCGTGATAGCCTTCAAAGCCAACTGCGAAGGATGCCGGAAAGCGGGAACAGACAAGCCCCCAGCCCTGGATGGCGTGGGGGAGGCTCCTCATTTCCTAAAATGAATTTTTGAAGCAAAACATGTTTCCTTCTCTAGATCTGTTGCAGCACGTTCAACCCGAGCTCGCTTCTGACTCGCCATCCCGGGAGCATCCGCTATGCCATCGCGCATCCTTTCTGGGTTGTGTTCCGAGCTGGGAGCTCGAATCCATCGTCAACCTCCCCTCCTGGCCTCGTGCCACTCTCCCTAAGCTTCTGACTGTTGGGTCTGACCACCGAGAGCTTTCTGGGCACCCAAGTCTGCCAACACCCGTGGAGCTCTGTGCTGGGCACCGTTCTACTCACGGGGCAGCAGAGCTGGGAGCACGAGACCCCCACCTGCATGGAGAGACTGGATAATTTAGTGGAATAATTGCACGGGACACGTTAACAATGGTGGGCCTCAAAGTCTTCCTCTCCGGCAAGAACATAGTTGGTTTGGGAGCAATGTGCCCAAAGCACTCAATTTCCCAGACTCCCTTGCAGCTGACCAGTCCTGACCAATGAGGTGGACGTGGGTGTTAGTGAGGGGAGCCCTGTCTAAGGCTGGGGGACCTATCTGCTGTGCCTGTTGACCCTCCCTCACCGTCTGGATCATGGTGGCGCTGCTCAGTCACCTTGCTACCACGAGGACAAGAGTCACACACAAATACCGCAGAGCAAGGAGGGAGGGGAGCCTGGTTCCCCGGGCGGCTCAGGCATTCCTGCTTCCAGAATCCTCCTGACACTAGAAACACAAACTGCCCAGCAACTTAGCGTGTAACAATTAGTTCTAATACTTCAGTGTCTTCTATTAGTTCAGATAACCCACCTCTGTTTGTAAGAACAAAGAATCCAGAAATACTGTTTTAAATGGCCGCCTTGTTCTTCACATTGTGGTTTTTAGGGTGGCGGTTAACACGTCGCTGACTCCCAAGCCATTCCTCCTCCAAAACCTTCTGCAGAGCTGGGCTGGGCTGGGGCCACCCGCGAGCGTCCACGTGTGTCTCCTCCACTGTGGGGTGCTGTCGGGGCTGGGCTGGGCTCCAGCTGCCGATGTTCCAGAGAACGAAGCCGGAGCCCGGCAGCCTTTGCGGACACAGCCTCGGGGGACACATAGCGGCATTTCTGTTGTCCTGCCTGAGCGTGAGCCCGGCCACCTCCTCCAGGAAGCCTCTTCTCTCCTCCCGCCCTCCTGCTCATTTATCCTCCCGGGAAATTTGGCCGCACATTCCTTTGGCATTTGAGCCCCCCTTTTGCCCGATTTTGCTGGACTGTGTGCGTGTGTTGGCGGGGGGATTCCCTGATCATGGATACCGTCCTCAGCCTTTGAGCCCAGACGAAATCCCATTGCTTTATGGTCGCCTAGCCCGAGAGCCACCCTCGCCACCCTCGTGACTCTGGGTGTTTCTGTGTCTCTACCTCTTCATCTCGTTTCTCCTGACCTCTCCTGAGGCGATATTTGTAAGTGATTACAGAGTGGGTTTTAGGAGGCGAGGGCCTGATCTCACCACTGTGTGAGCTCAGGCAGGTGATTCAAGCCTCCGGGGGTCTGTGTGAAACACGGGCATCGCGGAGAGGGCTGAGCGCACGGGAGCCCCGGGACACGGCCGCGGACACGCACTCGTGTGTGAGATGGTCTCTGCCGTCCCCACTGTCACCAACCTGGGGCTGCCTCGCATGGACCCAGCTCCCTGCGGAACTCTCCTGGAGGCAGGGAGTCGGCCGAGAGCGAGCCCAGTGGGCGTCCACGTAATCAAGGGAAGGACTAGTGCGGAACAAGAGTCTGGAAAACTAACAAGGCAGGGGGAAGTCTGGGGACTTGCAAACCCGGTCTGAAACAGCAAAACAAAGACAGTTGGGTGGACCGTGAAGTCATCGCTCTGGTCAAAGGAGGAGGAAATTGTCACCATGCTCAGGAAGACCCGAGTGGTCGGCAGCGGGACCTCCCCCGTGGGGACCCTGACCTGCCTTTCTCAGGCCCCGGTAGGGCCCCGGGGTCCCCTCAAATTTCCTGGGGCAGCGTCCCACTTCTGTACGGCACGCCTCTCCCAACGTCAGGCACGCACACACCCGTGCAGGGCAAAGACGAGAGGCCTGTACCAGGAACTGCTTCTTGGGACCACTTCTGGGCTGAACGTGGGCTTTCACAGACGGAGGCAGAGAGCGAGCGAGCACGGGTCTAGCAGGCCGGCTTCACGGTCATGCTCAGAGAAGTTGGGCGGAGCCTCTGGACAGGCCCTTGTCCCTTTGCTGGCCAGACGGCAGGCGCTCTTTCGAACAGGCCGCCCTCAGACCGGGCGGGGAGGAGCATTGCTTCCCTGCGCTGATTGTAAGGGAAGTTTGCCGAGGCACAGAATGACGTGTATCCTTTACACTTCACGAAAACCGTGTGTGTTGTTCCCTAAGAGACCCGTGTGCAGGTAACAGTCACCTACCCTCTCCACGCCTCTGTGTCCTCCTCTGGAAAGTGGGTACAACAGCAGGGCTGGCTCAGAGGGTCCCAGAAGTTGTGACCGAGACACCGACTGGTTCAGCTCACGTCCCGTGAGTTCACACGCTCAAGCAGCCTGCCTCCCAGAAGCTTCCTTCCTCATCCGTAGCTCTGGGAAGTCCCAGAATCTGTCCCTCTAACTTGGGTCCCAAACCTCCACCCTCCCCCTGCGTCTGTTCTGTCCCCCACGCCCTCCCACCACGATTACGGTCACACCCAGGGCCGCGTCTGTTCCTGCCGCCACCTCCTCTGGCAGGACACGTGCGCACGGGGCCTTTGGGCAAATGTCGCCTGCCATCCCCTCCCCGGTGGGGCCTCCCAGCCATCCTGCCCAGGGCAGCCCCCCCAGCCCCAACCAGCCCCCCCAGCCCCCCCACCATGACGTGACAGGGCACATCGCCAAGGCCCCAGCCCCCCTTCGCTCCCGCACCTCCGCCTCCCGAGACAGCCTTCCTCCTTCTCATCCCAGGTGCACAGGCGTCTTGGCGCAGGGTTGGGGGAGATGCATGACTGACTTTGACCTAGAAACAGCAGCTCCAGGGGACTCTGGACGTCTGCTTGTCCACAGACTCCCTGGGGGACAGCAGGCTGCAACACTGGCCTTCCGAGCACCTTCAAGGGGCTCACGAGTGTTGGGGGAGGTGGTCACATGGCTGGGGGCGCTCAAGGCAGGGTTGCCTGTGTTCCGAGGACACCCCCACCTCACCCAGCGAGTGCTCGACGCCTCTGGGCATTCCTTCGTGCATCCACTCCCTCCCCATCTCTGCCCTTTGAGGGTCCCATTGGCCCCAAGTTGGGGGTAACCTAAGAGCAACACGTGCAGGGTGTTACCAGGAACAGCTATTACACGGTACACCCACCATGCCCGGCACAGAGCAAGCCGCTTGGTGCTGGTCACCTCCCTGACCCTGCTGACGGCGGAGACCCCTGGGGCCGCCCGGTAAGAGGCCAAGCTGGAGCTTTGTTGTATCCACGAAGGTGCCGAGCTCGGTGCAGCCGTGGGCAGGGCCATCTCTGCAGGGATCCTCGTGTCCCCTGGGCCCTGCTCGTTCTTCAGCTTCGACCCACAGCGGCCTCTCCAGGGCCGGACACCGGTCCCCATGGCCTCTCTGAGAAGGATGTCACGCCGCCTCCCATCCCCTCCGAAGTCCTCCCAGGTGCACCAAGACACGTCCGAGCGCCTGTGTGGGTGCCCGCTGGCCATGCCCCGGGACACGTGGGGGAGACGTGTGTGCTGGGAAGTTCCGTATCCAGCAGACACGTTCCTTCAGTTACTGTTTAAAAAGCCAAGCCGCCCCTTTCCCTTCTCGGCAGCACTCGCTGTCACGTGGGAAGCGGGCACTCAGTAAATTAGGATTCTCCTTAACGGAGTGCGCAGAGGCTGTCTGGCGTTCACGCCTTTCCCGGCGCGGAGCCGGGGTCCCGCCGGGTCACCGCTCCCTCTGTGCTGGCTCCGCTAACAAGCGCGTATCTGGGGCAGAGTCTGAAAGCTCCTGCCTGGAAAGTAGGCCAGCGTTTGTCCCTGTAGTGGCCGGCCCCGGAAAGCGGGCGTGAGCTCTGCGGTGGGGTTGTGGATGTTGTCACGCCAGATCCTCACGGCCACACTCCGAGGCTGGTTGGCACGCATAGGGTTCGTGCTCAGCTCCCAGACGGGGTGGGGGTCCCACATGCTTTCCCGGGTCACCCGGCCTGTGAGTCGCAGATCCGGGTTGGAACCCAGAGTGTCTGATTCACACGTGGCACGTTTGTGCCTTCTGTGGAATTGTCACTTCTCGCGTAAACCAGGCTTCAGACGGATGCCCGCGGCATGTCAACTCTGCAGCATGATGATCCAATTGGAAACAGGGCGGCTTGATGAAACAGCGACCAGGTTAGCCCAGCCAGCACGGAAGGACACGGTGTTGGAAGGACCGCCCCGAGCCGTGCCCGTGGCATTCGGACCCTGGCTCCAGCGAGGACGAACCAGACCGCCCTGGCCGGCTTCCCGTGCCCACGCTGCCTCAGTGTCCCCATCTGTGAAGTTCTCGGGACAGCAGCACTGGGAGTGGGTGGGGGGGTCCTGCCGTGAGGGTTCGGTCATTTCATTTGCACCATTGCTTACGGTGCTTGGGACAGCAGACACACTCGGGTCAGTCACGCTGGGAAAGCTCGGACACCAGGCTGTGTTTCTCGGGTTTGCGTTCATCTCCAGTGTGCATAGACACGGATGACTGCCCGTGGGTTAAACCAGCCGGCAGCACAGCCCGGATCACGAGGACGCTCAGGACACCCTCTTCTGCTTATAGGGAAGCCTACAAGCCTATTTATGTTCAAACTTAGCTTTAAAACGTAATTTACCTACGTATAAAAATTATGTATAAAAGACCCCTTCCATCACCTTCCAAACTAGCCTCCAGCCATTGGGAGCAACTTGGCCAACCAGACACCAATGGCCTTTCCGAAAAGTCTCCCATTCTCCATGATTACAGTCCCGCAGTTCCGGAACATTCCCCCTGCGGCTGGCAGCTGGGGTTTTCATGGTGCTTGCTCTAGGCATTCCCGCCCACAAGGCTGGAGTAATGGGAGGTCACGGATCGGCCCCTCACTCGGCTGCGACAATCCATAAACCACCTTCCCTCCTGCCTTGCTCTCTTTCCCTTCCGGCAGTTAAAGACGAGAAGCAGGGGGTCCCCACTCAGGAGCGTCCTGCTTCCTGTGACTTCAGCCACCTGCCTCCAAGGCCCAAGCGAAGACGGGACTCAGGAACCAAAGAAAGAACATGGAGACAGGCTCTGACCGGGTGTCGTGGCCAGCAACTCGTGCGGTGGTTGAAACCCCCGGGACGTCCTATGTCCTCAAATAGAGCTTATCTTCAGCCTCAGCCACTGTGGCCGACATGGTCCCTGTGGTTCCTGCTACACGGTGCAGGCGCTCTGCCCGATTTCGCGGATCTCAGTAATTATCAGAGTGGGGGTGCGGCCCGGAGTCCCATGATGGGGACATCCCACACCTCGCTCTGTGTCACCAGAAGGTTTGGGGTGTGAGCAGCCTTCCCAATGCCCCGTTCCGTGGCAGACGCATGCACACCCCTTTCCCACCCACTCTTGATGACAAGCAAGCTTGACACACAACTATCTTTCCTCATTTTGAAGATGAAAGATAAGGAAACAAGTCGGGAGACTGAGCCGCGCCCAGGACCCCATGTCTGAGGAGCCCCCGGGGCCACACTCCCTCTTGGGCCCTCCAGGCTCCAGACACCGCTGGACTCTGCTCCTGATGCTGGAGACACCCTTGCTCAGCTCACCTTGCTATCCTCCTGCTCCCTCCTCAACACCTACCACAGGGCCGGGGGCTTAGGTGCCCCCACAGTTCCCGGGGATCATCCTGATCTCCGGGAGGAGCTGGAGCCAGACTGTGTCCGTGCCACAGAAATCAGGTTTGTTTTGAGAACTGTGCTATTCCAGGTTCTAGGGACTCACTCTCAGACCTCCTGGGACTCCTCCTTCAAAACACCTTCCTCTGCCCTCTTTCTATACATCTTTTAGGTTAAAAAGAAAACCTCCAGGAGCTCCTGGCCAGCTCAGTCAGTGGCGTGTGCAACTCTTGCTCTCGGGACTGTGAGTGCCAGCCCCGCCAGAGATGATATAAACAACTGCTCTGACTTGCTTCTGACAGTAGTTCTGTGCTAGAGGTGCAGCCAATTATTTCTATTCCTATTTAATGCAAGCCTTTTTTGTTCTGGTCAATAATTTGGTGATCGAAGCGAAGTTGTGATCTGAACCTATACCTGATAACTTCTTAACGTTCTAGCCGGGGACGATGAAAATGCAAGACAAGAGAATTCAGAGCAAAGGAGGGTTTGTCCTTCTTTTCTCGTGGCTCTCATGTGAAACCTGACCAGATCAGGTGGGGCTAGGCCTCCCATCCCTCTAAGAGGCCTGGGAGGGTGTGGAACATTCAGGGAAGAAGGGACTCTCAGCCGGCCCTGGTTTCATAAAACCCTGTAAACTGGGAGAGGGAGCTGAGAAATCTCATTACTCCTAATTGCTATGTACTGTTGAACAGGTTGTACACTGCATCAGGGCACCAGGCAAGGAGTCTGGAGGAAGGAGCACTTCCATCTAATCCATATACAATCACTATTTGTTGGCCAAACTTTGTATCAGAGTGGTTGAATCAGCCCTGAGGAGGTGTATTTTCCCCATTTGAAAAATGCCCCACAGAAATGACCCCTAGCCTTTCTCCTTTCTCACTGTGAGGGGGCCGCCAGCTGGTGAATCAGGTTAGGCATATGGGGAATGCATTCTTGCCTAAATACAGCTAACCTTTCCTGGCAGGGCTCCTGGTGCCATGGCACCATCTGAGGAGGCTGGCAGAGATGCACAGGTCTGGGGTACCTGATTTTGTGCTCACTTGGAGACTGAGGACCCCGTCTGCTTAGCCAAGCTCCCTTAGGTACCAGGGGCCTCCCTCCATCTGTGACTCCTCGATGTGCCAGTGGTCCCTGTCCTCACGGATGAGGCCAGGTGGCCAACCACCCTTGCCTTCCCGGAGGGGCATCTCAGGTCCAGAGGTCTATTCCAGAAGTCACACAGAGGGCTAGGCAAGGACGGGGCGCGGGGCTGGCACAGGACCTCACATTCATGAAGAACGCAGGCTCCAAAGGTACACTCCCGACCCCATAACTCTCAGCCGTGGCCTTTCGTGTCTCGGCCGGCCACCCAAAGATGGACACACAGTATCTCCCACCCCATGGACTTCTTCTGACGTGTGATTGTTCCCCCTCCCAGTGAGCAACAGGACACGCTCCTTTCCCCTCGAATCTAGGCCAGTCCCAGTGACGTGCTCATAATTGGTAGAATACGGCGGAGGGGGCTCCTGCTCATTCTGAGGCCACGGGGCTTCCTCCTGGCAGTCGTTGGGCATCAGCTGTCCGGACGCTCTCTCCCAGGGGCCTCCTTCTGAGAACGTGCTCACCAGGTTGTGGGAAGCTTAAGCCCCAGGAGGAGCTGGGACAGGTCCCCCGAGCCAACCCGAGTCACTGCAGCCAGGACTGGATGTGAGAGAGAGAGAAAGCCTCCTGAGGTTTCCACTCCTGGCTGTCCAGTCTTCAAGCCCTGCTGGCTGGATCCCCAGACATCATGGGACCCAGAAAAGCCACCCTGTCCTATCTTACTGACTCCCTGATCCCAAAGCTGCTTCATGCCACCGGCCTTGGGGTGGCTTATCACACAGCAAGCTCCCAGCCTCCCCGCCGGCCACCTCTGCTGTCTGGCCCTGATGGGAGACCACCAGGGTTGTCCGGGGAACAGTGGGCGGGGCCCCAGCTGCGGCAGGTGGCCTGGGGCATTCAGCCCTGGGTTTCCTGGACGCTTTGGCGGCACTTCTGAGCATCTCCAGGGTGAGATAACTAGCCCCCCCCCCCCCCAGCAACACCCCAGGAGGCAGCCAGGCTGAGCTAACCTCCTAGGCTGGTTTGTTTGCAAACACAGATGCTTATCTGCTCCTGGCGAGGGCTCTGGCTCTGCCGGAAAATCTGGGCAGGTCCCAACGGCCAGGTGGAACCTCCACACCCAGCTGGCAGGGGCCCCTGAGCCCTAGGGGAGAGGCGGGCCTGCTGAGTCGGAGACCTAAAGTGAGCCGGGCCTCCCCGCTGGGTCCTGGCAGATCAGAGCCAGGAGCCCTCTCCCGGCTCTGCTCACAGCCATCCTTGAGTGGGAATGAGCCTGATGCCGTCACCCTTACTCCCCTGGGGCATGAGGAGAGGCAGGGAACAGGAGCGTGTGGCCTGGGGCTGTGTGCATGAACAGGAGGGGCCTGGGCACACGTCCCCAGAAATGCCAGCTCCTCAAGTTTCCAGCATTCCCTCCGCCCAGCACCCACTGTCTCTTGAGAGGAACTGTTTGTATGCCCACTTTCTAGGTGAGAAATCAGGTTCAGAGCAAGACCGAGCAGCTCACCAGTGGGCGGTGAGCTCGGGATTTGACCCAGTCTGACCCCAGGGCTCCTGCCCACGGAAGAGAGGGATTCTAGATTTTATCTGCAAGAACAGGCAGGCAAAAGTAAGAAGAGAAACAGCAGGAAAAGATAAACAGGAGGTGGCGGGAGTTATCAAACATGTTAGTGGTGGCGATGCTTACGCTGGGGGGTTGTATTTGTGCCCGGGCCGGGGGGGGGTGGGGGTGGTGGTTAACAAGCTGCAACAACTGGGTGGGGCAAGGGGGAGCTTAAAAAAACAGCTTCTGCAGCCAGAAGCCTGAAACCAGGGCGTGGGCCGGCCCACGGCGGGCTCAGGGGAGGGCGCTTCCTGCCTCATCCAGGCGTCCCTTGGTCTGTGGCGTGTCCCTCCAGTCCCTGCATGACCCTTCCTCCCTCCAAACCCCACCCCTTGGCTTTAGTGCCCACCGTAAAGCCGCGGGATTTCACCTAGAAACCCATAACTAATCCCGTTGCAGAGACGCCACTCCCGGGCGAGGTCACGCAGGCAGGCTCTGGGTGGACATGAATTTGAGGGACACTCTTCAGCCCGGCACAGAGGTAATGACTCTCCAGGCCTGTGCCCACGATGAAAGTCTGCCTTTCTGCAAATAGCCAACCAAATAATGGGTCTTTTTCTCCCTTCCACTTGATTTGCAGTACCCCTTTGCCTGGGATGGTCTCGAATTTCATCCCTGCAAAGTCCGGCGTGGAGGGTAATGCACTTTTCATCTGTTAGTTTCTTTAAAGACCGCCTTTCGACGATTTAGGCCTGAGGCATCTGAGCTACATTCATGTGGCGTTTGTTCAGATGAAAAAGTCAGGTCACTGAAGCTTTGGTCATCAGGACAGACGGAAAGGGACCTCTCCCGGCTTTTCCTAGAAAATATTATTGTTTTCTCTGAGCGTCTGAACACTATTGTCCAAAGTGCCGTTGGAGGCCACCGTGAGATTGACGTTTGGGGGATAGAGGTCGACGTGTTGCCCCAGGAGACCTGCGTGAGAGCCATTCCCAGGCTGCTATCCAAAGAAAGTTGTGGATTTTGTTAATGGTCTTGGAGGCCGTGCACCCCAAAGGGTAGCTGAGAAGAACGTCAGCCCACGCACCTCTGTCTGTGGTTTTAAGGAAGTGACTCACAGAGGGTCACAGGGTATCTCCCTGTCCCCTGACCGTTTGCTCTTCCAACCAGTACATGTTCACCAAACATGCCCGGTGTCCTGACTACAAGCATGGCAGCTCCCAGGTCTCCGGCGGCTCCTCATGTGAGCTGGCCCACTGGGTGAGCCCAGGGCCACCGGGCAGTACGGCAAAGGAAACCCCTTTATGGGGTAACTTCTCCTGGAGGGCTGTTCTCAGGAACCCAGGGAGCCTCCTTTGTGCTCATGTGTAGATTTTGTGGATTCCAAAAATAATTGATGTCCACCATGTGAGATCCCGTCATCCCGGCCATGGAAATTCTAGAAAGTGATTGTGGACACAAGGAACCCAGACACCCAATCATCTGATGCCATGATGAGTTAGGCACAAAGGCTGACCTCTTTTTTTATTTTTTTTAAAGATTTTATTTATTTATTTGAGAGAGAATGAGTGAGAGAGAGCAGACTCCCCGTGGAGCTGGGAGCCTGATGTGGGGCTCGATCCTGGAACTCCGGGATCATGACCTAAGCCAAAGGCAATCACTCAACCAACTGAGCCACCCAGGTGCCCAAGACTGGCCTCTTTTAAGTTAAAACTACAGAGACATGCATTTATCTGCCAACGGCCCGACGTAGGGACAAGCACTTCTCTTTGAGCGTTTGCCTTCCAATGGTGTTTCACTGTCTTTGTGGCGAAACCGCCGCTAAGAGCCCCTGTGTGATGTCGAGTCTGTTTATTTGAAGTGTGGGGAGAACACACAGGCATCTGTGAAACGGTCCAAGCCAAGGATGTTTTTATGCGTTTCGTGATTTACCGCTCAAATATTTCAGTTGTCTGTCCACGTTTACTCTGAAGACAGTTTTTTGGCAACCCCCTTTTCTTCAACGCCTCCGAGGCATTCCAGGTATTTCTCACAGAAACGATTTTCTGCACTCGTATTTCATTGGTTGAGATTGTATTTCACTAAATCATACGCTGACAGTAGCACATGCAGCTAGCATAAACAGGTCTAGGAACGCACACCAGCGGCTTTGGGGCGCCCGCGGGAGGAGAGCCGTGGGTGTGTCCCGCTCCGGCATTCGCCCGCCACAGGCCAGGGGCGGGACACCTCTCCGCGGAGAGCAGCACCCCTCCCTCCCCACGCGCGTCTCCCCATCTCCTCCCACTTCCAAGAGAGAGGTGGACATACCTGGGCCAATGAGAATCTAAATCAGCGTCCCCATCTGCAAAAGGAGGCCCAGAGTGACAGTGCGGACCTCGCGGGGTCACCGTGGGGAAGCGATGGGCCAAGACCCGTCATGCCTTCCAGGTCTGGCTGCATCATAAGTGCCCGTGATAAGCCAGCCTTCGGCTGTACTCTGAACTTTAAAGTCTGCCCTCCTGAACTTTCCCAGGACGCACCCCTGTGTGTGCACACGTCAGCTCCATTTCCCATCGCCCCGTGTGCCCGCGAGGTGTAGGTCTGTGCATGCAGACGGCCCGGCAATGAAACCCGAAATCACAAGCCCACAGCCCCTGGGCCAAGCCTGGCCCACAGGGGTGAGCTCTTTGCTTCTGTAATATCCCACTTCCCTTTGGACATTTAGTTGGCAATATTCAGAACTCAGAATTTAGATTTTGAAAAGACCTAGAGAAGGGGAAGGGGAGGTGCCAGCATCCAGGAATAGAAGGCAGAGTGAGAGGGAGGCTGGGGCCCATCAGGTAACAATGTTGCATGTTGGTTGCTACACTTGCGGCCCAGTGGTAACTCCCAGCAAAGGTGAGTCAGTTGTACACCTGAATCTAACAAACGATTGTGTGTCAAGGATACTCAAATAATTTTCTTTAAAAAATCTAGATTTCCAGCCTCAGTTGAAACATTGGAAGACCTGGCATACTTCCACCAATGGCAAAAGCAGGGGGAACCGTGTGGGGCTGCCCTTCCAGGTGGGCCAGGCCAGCCCCGGGTGGCCCTGGTCCCCACGGATTCCCATTGTCACACCCCAGGCCCACTAGAGTCATGCACCTGCCTAACTCCAATACACACACATAATGGTTTTCAAGTTTTTCAAGGTTTGAGCCTCTGTTGTTCTGCATGAATGTTGTCTTGGTCCCTGCAGGGACCTGGGGGCCATGCCTGTCACCAGGGTCTTTCCTGGTTGAGGACAGCTGCCCCCACAGTGGTGGCTCAGGGCTGGCCTGGGCAGCGCCATCTTTCTCCAAAGTGTTCATCACTCCTAGTTTGCACAAAGCTCGTTCTTATGATCCGTGAGGATGACAGGGGGCCAGAGGGTGGATTCAAGGAGTGCGGTGATAAATTCATTAGCAAACACTCGGCTCCAGGAAGAGGGGACTACAGGACTTGAAAGACCAGCAATGAAGGTCGACTCCACCCAGCCCTCCAGGCTGGAGGCCAGCGAACGGGGAACCTGGCCACAGGTCCTAGTGAGAGGGTAGCTCCCCACAGCTCCCCCAACCCCGGCCCTCCTCTGTGGCAGCCTAGGAAGCAGCAGCCAGGGAAACATTCTGCTCTGTCTCCTTAATGAGGCCCTGGGCTGGCCCAGGATGCTGTTCCCTCTGATTTAGAAGCCGCGGCTCCCTGCAGACCGCGGGAGGCCGGGCCCGCCAAGCTCCTCTGCTCTGTTCTGTCGCCTGCTTCTGTGCGGCTCACCAGGCAGCCTCGCATCCTCCTCCCGGGCCCCAGCAGCCGCACGCCCATGGCCAGGGGCTAACTATGCAGCAGCACCGGGGAGGGCAGCCGTCTGGCCTGCGGATGGGGTGCCCTGAGTCGCTGGGGCCAGAGGCTCTCTCGGGTCGGTGCGCCTTCTCGGGCTGCCTCCTGCTTACTGGGCCTCTCCTGGGCCATGAAATACGCTCCTGCCGCCGCCCCACGCGCTGGGTGTCCGCACTGTCCCCCCGCCAGTGTTCTCAGGGGCATGAACGACGGGCTGATGAGTCAGAGCGTCCTTCCTCACACCGCTCTGTGTCCACCGGGTTGTGTCCCTTCGCTCCAAGGCCTGCACGTGTGCAATGGGCAGACGTGTCTTCACTTAGCCCTGATCACGGGCTGTCCCATTAGACCCTACCTACGCTCTTCTCTCCTGTTAGCCCCAAGGCGCTCTCCCCTGTCGACCTGTGCTGGTCCACGCGACCCCTCCCAGCCCATTCGACATAATCTGTCCAACAAACACCTGTTGCGGACGGCGATCCTTTCTAGCCTCTTCCTACCTCATGCCGCCCTGTTCTCACCCCTTCCGCTCTGCCCCCATCACCCCGCGCTGTCAGAGGATGAAGCCCCAGCCGCCGAGCCGGAATAATGAACTCGGACAGACGCCAGGACGGGTACTCGCTTTGCGCCACGCTTGAGAGAACCCAGAAACGCCCACTCAGATTCCTTTCCGCGCTCTGTGGTTCAGGTAAGAAACCGCGTTTGGAGTCTAACGGGATTTCATGAGCGCAAATGAGCCCCTCTTTGTGGCTGCCCCTGCCTCTTGGAGGTACGGGACAGAGTCCCGCCGAGCAGCGCTGATGTTTAAATGTATCCCAGGTTCTCAAATCCCCTTGTAGCATTTGTTTGCTTTAAAAAAAAATACGAGGACCCCCCCAAATTGGCCCCAGCCTCTCTCAATCTCTAAGACACCCTGCCCCTCCCTAAAAACTTTCCGTAGCTCCCTGCTTCCTGAGAAGAACGTGCAGTCCTGGGGTTTGCTGTGTAGGATCCTCTGTGCCTGCCCCCTCCTCGCTGTCCCTGGACCACACTGCCCCTCAGCCCCGGCCCCTCCTGGCTCTGCCCCCTGCTTCATGCATGGGGACAGCCTCTGCCTGGCCTGAAGCTTCCATTAAAGCAAGCGCCCAGGGGCCCTGAGTCCCAGACCTGTGCTGGGCACGGGGGACACAGTGACGAGGGAGCTCAGAGCCACCCTGAAGAGTTCTCGATCCATAACTCATCTGCGCATGCTCACTAGGAGCGAGGTGTCGCTCATAACACATTACGTACACCTGCATCCCGAATCCTCAAAACCATCCCTCAGGGCAGGTGCTGGCACCGGTCTCACTTTGCAGGTGAGGATGGGGAGGCACAGAGAGGGTGAATCATTTGTCCGAGGCCACACAGCTCCTGAGGGCCAGGCTGGAGTTGCACAGTGGCAGTGGAGCACACAGCCCGTGCTCTGACGTGTGTACTCGAAAGCTGGGGTCTGCACCCTGAGGAAGCACATAGTGTTCCCCGGTTGTATGCCAAGGCACCTTGACTCAGTCCATGCAGTCAGGGAAGGATTTTCTTTGTCTGCACTGGCACCCGAGGTCAAGTCCGTCTGCACACAGATCCTTCTAGATCTGTTTCTCAGACTTGGATTTCCAGCTGCCTTCCCCATGTCCCCTCTGAGATCCTAATAGGCCTCACAGACCCTACCTGTCCCCAAATGCATTGGCTTCCCATTGAGGTACCAACCCTCAATGGCTCCCCCTTGATCTCAGAGGCAAAACCCAAGCCCCATCATGCTCACAGGCTCGGACCTGGGTCCTGCTGCCCCTCCCTCTGCAAAGGTCTGTCACTCCCCTGGCAATGCCCCACCTGCCACAGGGGCCACTGGGCTCCTCAAACAGGCCAGACCCAGGTGCTCTCTTCTCTGGGCTCCAACTTCCTCTTTCATTGCCTGGAACTCCCCCTCTGAGCGCCTTCTTGGGGCTCCCTCGCCCCTAGAGTGTCTGTACTGACATCTTTCCTCCTGCCCATGCATTTAAAATGGCAAGGCCCGTGGGCGGCATTCCCCACCGGCTCCCCAGGCTCGTCGCCCCATAACGCTTCCCATCACGCTGTTATGCCCTTCAATTAGCCGCTTCGTCGGCCGTCTGTCTCCCCCACAGGAAGGCGCATCCGCGGCCAGAGATTTGCATCTGCATTTTATTGTTTGTCCCGATTCCTGGATTCCCAGCATTGAGACCAGGCCTTGGCAAGCGTTCTGTGCAATGGGTAAGATAATAAATATTGCAGGCTTTGCGGGACACATGGGCTCTGCTGTGACAATTCCATTCCTCTAACTGTAGCTCAGAAACCCCAGTGCTGGTCTGTCCGTGAGGGAGTGTGGCCTGTGTCCATAAACTTCATCTGGGGACATGGACATTTGATTTCTTATGATTTCCATGTGTCACGAAATAGTTTTCTTTTCTTTTTTTTTTTTAATGTAAAAATACTTCCTAGCTGGTGGGCCCTGTGGAAACAGATGACCCCTGGATGTGGCCCGAAGGTCTAGTTTGCTGAGCCCCAATCTGAATCAGTGACTGACACATAGTAGGCACTCAGAAAACATTAGCCGAAGGAGTGAATGGATGAATGAGGTGACTCAGGTCTAGGATGTGAGCCATAGGAGGGATTAGCCAGGTAAGGGGGGAGATCCAGTGCTGGGGGCAGGGCAGGATGGGACCGGTGCTAAGCGGGAAAGCAGGCAGCTGGGACCTGAGGATGCTGGGGTGGCTGAAGCGGGGACGGCCAAGCGCTGAGGATGAAGGGGAGAACAAGGCGTCTTCAGTGTCCGTCACAATGGTTCTTGCTGGTCCAGAGCTGGACTCAGACAAGCCTTGTACAAGCCTCGAGGGTCACTTCAACCTCCCACACTCCAGAGGAAGCCCCACTCTTATCCTCAAGAGACAAGAGTAGAAATCTAGGCTCAGAGAGGTTAGGTACTTGCTCAAGGTCACACAGCTTGTAAGAGGCTGGGCTGGGACTGAACCCCAGGCAGCTGCCTCCGGGCCTCTCGCCCAAGCATGGGGCTCTCACGGTTGTGTAGGCTTGTCCTAGATAGCGAATAGAAAAATAGGGTGCGCAGTTATATGCGAATTTCAGATTAATAAGGAATACCATTTTCGTGTGTGTCCTATGCAATATTTGGGACACACACTAAAATTTTTCCCATCGTTTATCTGAAATTCAAATGTAACCAGACGTCCTGTGTTTTATCCGGCAACTCTGTGGCAGAACACAGCCCAAGCGAGGGGAGCCCGGTGGACGTGGAGTGGTGTGAGGAAGGATGTTCTGGCTCATCAGCCCTTTGTGCCCCCAAAAACACTGGTGGGGGACAGTGTAGACACCCAGCACGTGGATCGGTGGCAGGAGCGTATTTCATGGCCCAGGAGAGTCCCAGTAAGCAAGAGCAGCCCAAGAATATGTGCCGTCCTGAGACCGCCCCTGCCCCAGCGACTCAGGGCACCCCATCCGCAGGCCAGACGGCTGCCCTCTCCCAGGCTGCTCTGTAGTTAGCCCCTGGCCATGGACGTGCGGCTGCTGGGGCCCGGGAGGAGGACGCGAGGCTGCCTGGTGAGCCGCACAGAAGCAGGCGACAGAACAGAACAGAGAAGTTCGGCGGGCCCGGCCTCCCGCGGTCTGCAGGGAGCCGCGGCTTCTAATTCAGAGGGAACAGCATCCTGGGCCAGCCCAGGGCCTCATTAAGGAGACAGAGCAGAATGTTTCCCTGGCTGCTGCTTCCTGGGCTGCCACAGAGGAGGGCCGGGGTCAGGGGAGCTGTGGGGAGCTACTACTGTCTTACTGGGAGCCGTGGCGTGTCCCCCATTCCCTGGCCTGGGGTCTGGGGGTCTGGACAGAGCCGACCTTCATCGCTGGAATGCCAGGATATGGAGTCGGGGCTTAATTGTGTGGCAGCAAGGAACCACGGAAAGTGTCCCAGCAGGGGTGGCCCCGGCTGTCATACCGTGTATGAGATGGACAGATTGTCTCAGCCCACAGGGACTCTGCCCACCCCAGGCCAAGAGCAAGACCTAGCAGCTTCATATTCATCATTATTAAGTAGTTCCTAAAAGGCTGCAAATGTGCAGTCAGTGCGGTTCTCCTCGAAAACAGAGAATGTTTGCACGGTGCTGTGTTGAGCTCGCTGGGGTCCCCAGGCTACCTTGTAGATGCACTCTAGGAACCAGGGCTGTAAGATCTTCCAGTCAGGGCTCAGCACTCACTAGCCCTGTGTTCTGGAGAAAAGCAGATTAACCATGTCACTGCTTTTCTGTCCTCTCCACGGGGGGTGGATGAGTCCCCATCTCATAGTATTCCTACGTGGAACAAGCGCCATCACACATTTAAAGATGTCAGCAGTGGCCCGGCCCCTAGTATGTGCTCCATGATCATCACCATCATTGCCAGCACCATCTCCGCCTTTGTGCAGTACACAACCTGCTCAATAGGACAGTGTGACTTGCAAGGAGCTTCTGCATTGGTCTGCGTCAGTGGGATTTGCACTAAACCAAGGAGCTCTGCCAAGTTCCCTGAACCCAAATAGCACCCGGTACACAGAAGCAGCCTCAGGTCATGGAGTGATCCCAGGACTTGGGGTGCCCCTGGGACCCTGCCAGCCAGTGGGGAGAGCCCCAGTCACGGTGATTCCCGCCGAAGTGCCACTTGGCTTCCAGCCATGTACAAGCACAGTGTGTGCATGTCGGCCGTGTGTCCCTGTGCACCCAAACCCGTGCCGGGGTCTGTCCTCTGGATCCAGAGACCACACGGGTGGGCTGGACCGCAGACACACAACGAATTTTAATGGGAATGCCAAACTGCTCTCCAGGCCTCTGCTCAGTGACACTCCTGCCAACAAGAAATTTCCCCAACACACTTTCCTCCCTGTGTGATAACATCAAACGTTGATTTGGGGCCCATTTGAGAAGAGAATATGGCGCCGGTTAATAAAGCAAGCCGTAGGGCTTACGTACCAGTTTGGCCAGATCTCGGAGATGTAATTGTTGAGAGCATGAGACAAGTTGCGGGGAACAGAGGAGCCCGCCATGGATGGACGGGAGCGGGTTGCGGCCAAGGGAAAGTGTGATTCAGCTCTGGGCACCGGCCCGCACTGTGAAGTGGCCAGTGTGCCTCCTTTGGGGAGGGACGGGGGACCCCAGGGGCATGGGGAACAGTCAGGGATGCCGCCTGTGCCCAGGACGTGTTCACTTCTTACAAGGAGGAGCCGTTCAGTGATGTCATTTGAGACTAACCTTTTAAAAGCTTATGGGAAAATCACAGAAAGAATGACTGTCTGTGTGTGAATACGTATATACGGAGAGATACCGCGGGTGCAGTAAGTTGTTAGGACGATACTACTGGGGGTCCCTGAGACTGGGTTTACCCCAGAATTCCTGTCCTACACTCAGTGCTTTCCCACAAGTCTGCAAATATGTCAACATGACACAAGGCAGAAGTCCTGGGAGGGACAAGCCAGGTCTGGTCGCCTTGCCCCTCCCCTCGAGCCGTCTGGGTGGGCTCCTGCCCGGGAAGCCAAGGCCCCGCGGCCCCGTGGGTGTGAGGCAGAGGGCGGGCTGCATGCCGACCTCTCTCTGTGCACCCGGGCCCTGCCTGCCTGGGGCCTCTGCCCTGTCCCTGCGGAGGACAGAGCGACTTCCTCTTCAAAGCCCGTCCTGCTTAAACCAAGATGCCCCCTGGGACTGAAGTTCAAAGCGACGCTGGGAAAGGCTGTTTGGTGCCAGTGTTTGGCCTGGGGATTTGAGGGATTACAAAAGCCCGTGTTGCAGGCTCGGAACTGGGGGGCCTCAGGTGCGAAAGGCCTTTGAACACCCCGAGCTCTTTAGAGGCTCGAGCAAACTGAGGACAAACCAGCTGGGCTGCCCAGGAGGGGGCCGGCTGTTGACCCTTTCCTTCCAGTCTTAGGAAAACAAATACTTGATATTCCAAAGGCTGAGTAAACTCATTAAAAGGATCTCCGACTTCCTGCCTTTTCAGGAAGCCCTGGAAGCCTGGAGCAGGGCTTTCAGGGAGCAAGGGGAGCAGCACGAGCCACAGAGCCCGGGATCTTCCCAGAGCAGGGCTACTCCCGCACCGGAGCCTCAGAGAGCACAGCTCGGCCATCAGTCCCTGCCCACAAGTGGCTGGTGGGCCGTGCTTCCCCCTGCCCCTGAACGGACCTCATCCGCCTCCAGGTCAGACCTGTTACGGCCCTTCGTACCTTTTCACATTCCCCTCCTCCGGTCGCTTCAGGGCAAGACGCAGCCCAGCACACCTGCTTCTGTGGACGGCCGTGGTCCTTGGAAATGTGGACATGGCATCTTACTGGCCCGTCCAGCGGACACTTCCTCTTCCCCGGCAACCCTTTCTCTGCCACTACTCATGTCCATAGCCCTTCAGTACACAACACTCACTGGGGACGAGAGCGGAACCCGCCGCCTCCATTCCACGCCTTTCCCATTAGCTGTGCTCTCCGGAGGCCGGTGTCAGCACTCAGGGCCTTTGGGGGTCCGGGGTACAGGGAAGACAGGGTTGGGGCACGGGAACCATGTTTGTGGGGAAATGAGAGAATCTGGGCTCCAGTCTAGCTCTGAACTTGTGTTTTCCCAGCTGTTGGACAAGTCAGTGCTGCGAGTAGGCGCAATGTGCAGATGGCCACGCATGTGTGTCCAGAGCTCCAGCCCGGGAAGCCAATCATAGCAGAATGGCCCGGGGTGGGGTAGGGGGTCTCTCTGAGATGGGTGAGATGCGTCTCTCTCCCATCTCACTTTCTCCAGCATATCCAGCGATGCCCGTGGGCCTTTGCAGATATTTTTTTCTTTTAATTACAGGATTAGATGACTTTGTGGATCCTTTCCTGCTACAACACCTCGGAGCTCCTGAGGGAGGTCTGAGGCACGTGGGTTCACGGTGGACGCGTCTGGGTCCTGGAAGACCCTGAATGGCCATGCCTTTACCAAGTGCAGGCCATGTGCAAGATACTGAGCCCTGCTTAGCCATGGCCCACCGTGGTGGCTTAGAGCACGTGGACATTGTCCAGGCTCCTGATAGCCCCAGGGCACGGGGATTTCGTGAGTGTGTCTGAAAATGCCCAGCTTTTCAATGCTGGCTGCTCATGCAATTTTTTTTTTTAACCCCCAGTGGACCCAGTGAAACAGGACCCAACGCCCGTGTGTGGGCCAGGAGCGGCCTGCAGGTTGCGACAGCTGGTTGGAGCGAATTCAGCCAGGTGAGAAAGCAACGGGCAGAGGGTCAGCAGCTTCCTCGGGGAGCCACGCATATTTGTGCGGCCCTACTAGGTGCTGACTGGCACGTAGTGGGATCTAGTGTTTACGGGATCTCATGTGTGTGTGGGCATGGACCTCTTTATGTCTAACAGCTGCCCCCACACATCTGGTTTTCGGGGCCTCGCTGGGCCCCTAGCAGGTGCTTCTGTCCAGAGTCCCTTCCCCTGGATGACAGGACTGGAGTTCCACGGAGGTGGTCACCGGGTGAGAGAGCTCTGCAGAGATTTGAGTGGGTGGGGACAGAGAGGCCCAGAGGAACTGGCAGGGGGTGGCGGAGTGGGCACGGAGCCCCAGGGTCTCCCCAAGAGCAGGAACAAAAGGAGCAGAGCGGGAAAACTTTGGGCCCCAGAGCCCACCCGCTGTAACTGCGCAGATGCTGCCACCTGCTGGCTGCCAGGGACACTGCGGCAGGACGGGCCGCCTTGCCGCCCTGCGTGTCCAAGGGGAAAGCCCTCTCCCTGCCCCCGCCTTTCCCACTTGCGGGGCACATCCTGCACGCTGAGGAGACACACTGGTGTGCACGCGGCGGGGAAGCGGCACAGTCCAGAGGCAGCCAGCGGCCTGCCTCAGAAGAACATGCACGGGCGGGAACTTGGGGTGGCCGCGAGCCCGGAGCTCAGGGCAGTGGGCACACATATGCATGGGCGCTGGCCCAGCACCCCATTCTGGAGCAGTGACACGCCCTGGAGACAGACTGTCCTCTCCTCTGTGCCTCAGTTTCCCCTTTCAAAACAGATGGGCAGCTTGGACGGGGGGTGGGAGGGTCTGTGCTTCCTGGGGCTCAGACCTCGGTGACGGTGCAGTCAGAAGCCATGCACCTTGGTGGAGGCTCACCACTACTCCCACGCTCTGTTTTACAGATGGGGAAACCGAGTCTCGGTGAGATCAAGGGAACAGCCCTAACCTGCAGCATTGGGTCCCCAGAGGGGTCAGACAAGCCCACGGCTCTGACATCACGCATTTCCCAAAGAGCGAGCTCTCTGAGACTGTCAGGCTCATGCCCAGATATTTTCCCCTGGACATACTTCTTCCCTCCTCCGTGGGCTGTGCCCCTGGGGTTGGACCCCAGAATGAAAACTCCAGGAGGGTAGGGGGTCTGGTCAGGAGATATGTGGGCAAATGTTGAACAACGGGCTCTCTGGGGTTGGGTGTGGCTCTGTTATGTCCTTGCACACGATCATATGCGTGTACATGTGTGCATGCAGACCCCGGATGTGATGAACTCTGTTGATACCAGTGTGTGTATCACCTACGCATCATCGATTCCACTGCAGAAAGTACATTGTCATACAATGCCAATCCTTTTCTCTGAGCTCACGAATCTTAGCCAGTCTCTGGCGGCAACTGGCGAGGACGGCGTTTGCCACATGAACCGTGACTGGTGTTTACATGCATGTTGGTGGGGGGGAGGAGTGTAGACCAGGGGAAAGGGACCAGGGTTGCTCCCTGGGCTTCAGGACTTGGTGGGACACGTGGTCTGGGCAGAGAGGGCAGCCTCGTGCTCCCCAGGCTCCTGGGGTCTCACCAGATGGAGATCGGGGACCCGCGCCATGCTGACACTCCCCCGTTGGCTGCCAGACATCCACTTGGCTCCGCTAACGTATCCACTCCATGGGCTCCTTCCAAAATCTCTGCTTCTGCACTCCTTCCAGGGAGACCCTGCCCACTCCTCCCACAGGGTTAATGAGCCAACACTGGGGACTATTTGGTGGGGGGGGGGGCTCCCCTCTGCTCAAAGTCTGGAGGTATGGATGTGGTTAAGAGACATGGGTGCCCTGGAAGGATGGCCACACACCCTCCTGCCCAGACTTGGCTCCGAGGTGGGAAGGCAGCCGAGGAACATTCTCTGAAGGGAGCTGACCCCCCCTCTGCCCCGTTAGAGTTCTGCCATCCCACTGTCGTCTCGCCTGGGCCAGAGACCTGCGGTCCCAGCTCCCCAGCTCCCTCCTTACCCCCTGCAGCCTGGCGATCCTGTGTCCCATTGTCTTTCTCCCCTCGGTTCCTTGAGTTTACCAAGCTCCTTCCGACCCCAGGACCTTTGTGCCTGCTGCATCATCTCTCTGTGCGCTAGCCCCACCCTCACACTCCAGGGGCATTTCACACATTCACAATGACCTCAGCACCCCTTCCCTCTTGCTCCAGAGTGCTATCATCACCCACAAAGGAGCCCCCAGACCCCCGAGCTGCCCTTCCCCATTCCCCCCAGCAGCCAGCAGCCTGCCCTGTCTCTGTGTGGTATCCCTCTGCAGAGCTCAAAGAGATGAGACGGCACACGGGGGCCACCGTGCCTGGTTCCTTTCGCTGAGCCCCATGCTCCCAGCACAGGGCCCGTCATCGGCCCCTCACTCCTCCTCGTGGCTGAACAGCGTGCACTGTAGGCCTCACTGTGGCTGTCGTCATCCACCCCTCGTCTGACCCCCCCCCCCCCCATGGCTGCCGTGAGCCGTGTTGCTACAAACCCGTGTCTACAGTGTTTGGCTGAGTCCGGGCTTCCGGGTGGGGGTGGGGGGTCACACCCAGGACTGGAATTACTGGGTTGCGTGATGATGCTGGGTTCCGCTTGTCAAGGAAGCACCGAGCTGTTCTCCCCTGTGCCCGCACCATTTCCCAGGCCCGCTGGGAATGCAGTCGGGTTCCAGGTCCCCACATCGTCCCCCCAACACGGGCTGTTCCCCTGTCGCTGACGGGTGTGGAGTGCTGTCTCACAGGGAGGCTCGATCGTTTCCCTAACGGCTTCATGGTGTGGAGCGTCTTCTCATACACCTGCTGAGCACCTGTTCATCTTCCAAGAGAAACGTCTGTGCAAGTCGCTTGCCCACTTGTAGCTTGGGCGCTCCCGCCAAGGGAGTGGGCTGCCTCAGTGCTCGGGGCACCCCTGGAGAACTCCAGCCTGTGGTGTCCATGTCACCGTTCTCTTCCATCTGCCCCAGACGCTGGAGTCCCCTCTGGGGACACCCATGACCCCGCTGGCCTGCAGACATCCCTCGGGGCAGAGAGTAGGTGGTGGTGTTACTAACCTCGTCTGTGTCTCCCTCCCCCAAATCGTGAAACCATCTAATGATACCCTTCCGGCAAGGCTGTCATCATAATGGGCTGTGTTAAGCCCGATTCCCAGGCGGGGAATCCAAGATACAGGCTGCTTTGGAACGCCTTCACGTCCCAGTGACTCTCATTAAATCATTAATATTTCTAAGTGCTCCGAGGTGCCCAGATGAAAGGACCGTGTCCGGCAAGCGTGTCATTATCTGGGTCATTACTGCTCAAACCAGGACACTTTCTCATGCCTCCCTCTGATGGGGCAGGCGCTGGGACATGCCCAGTCTCAAGCTTGCCTTGTCTCTTTGGTTCCCACCTAGAAGGGTTTTTCTCTTGTCTGTCCAAACCATCGATGCTTCCTACAGGACTGGTGAGACCTGAGAAGTTCGCTGGAGGTCACTCATCAGTTTGCATGAAGACAGACAAGAGACCCTCAGTGGCCAGGGGCCCAGGCTCCTGTCTGGGACTCGGGAGCTCCACACCAGCCCGCCTGCTGGGACCAGTGCCCCAGGCAGACTCCGTGGCCTTCCTTGCCAATGTTCTCCTTGTTTGCATTCTTACAACCACCTCCCTGCGGACTTTAAAAAATCATACATCGCAGGCTCTTGATTGATTTGTGGGTGTATATTTGGGTGCGATAAGCAGCCATTGGCTCTCCTTATATGTTTGAGATGGAAATTCACTTAGGTGCACGTCAGCAAATGTTGTTGAACATCTGCTGTGGGCCAGATGTGGGAGACCGTGGCCGCTGTAGGACAGGTAAAGGTTCTGCTGTCGTGATGTGCGTCATCTGGACAGGAGGCAGATGGTAAAGAGGAAGCCCACAAACACAGGAACAGGCATGAAGGGTGCCTGTAGGACTCGACACAGGGGTGGGAGAGGGCTTAGGGCTCCACGGTCAGCAGAGTCGCCGTGGAAGAGAAGATATTTGAGATGAGACCCGGATGATCAGAAGGAACCAGCCACAGGGATCCCTGGAGAAAAGTGTTCCCAGGAAGAGGGAACAGCCGGTGCTCAGATCCTGGGGCAGGGTGAGTTCAGGGGACTGAAGGAACAGGCAGAAAACAAAGCAGGACCCAGGACAGCCAGGGAGGTGGACGGTCGGGCCGCGGCCACATCATTCAGGCTGTGCAGTGTTACAATTTGGCCGTAGAGGCCACCAGAAGCGTATCAGTCCGTTTTTGCCGTGTAACAAGCAAGAACGAAGTGTCTGTGCTTTGCATCCACACCCCTTATCTTTCTTGCTCCTGAGTCTGCAAGGTATTGGGGGTTGACCGGGGTCCAGGAGGGGGCGGCATAGGGGGTCCTGCACCCCAACAGCCCTCCTGCCTTAGCAATTGCCCTTGGAGCCAAGCTGCACTGAGACGCAGGCACAGATGCTGGCCACGGGAGAGTGGACGGAAGGAGTCACTAACCGGCCCATGTGGCAGGCAAGGGAGGAGACCCCCGTGCTCCCCACTCACAGCACGTGCCCTCCACTTGCTCCTCGAGAGGCTCTAAGACGCCGAGACGATGCTCGAGCACACCGTGGCTGCTTTCTCCTCCTCTGACAGCCCGCCCTTCAGGAAACGCTTGTCCTCACCTTGAAGCCAGAAGGTCCTGAGTCTATGGGGCGGGAGGAAGGTTCTGCTTATGGGTCGGCAGCTTCCCACGGGACCGGCCCCAACCTCAGGGCTGCGTGGCCCATCTGATCTGCACACGGGCCTCAGAGAGAAGTCCCAAGGACTCTAACGCTCTTGTGGGCAAGGAGTTTCTCTGGATATTAGCAACACTTGGCCTCACACCCTCTGAACGATGGACTGAGATTGTCTTTTTAGTTGTCCAGAGAGGCTAAATCAGTGAACACCAGAAAATTCTATAAACGGGGATCAGTTTAGGCAGGCTCAAGGACAGGGGATCAGGAGAGGTAAACACAAGGTCAGAGAAGAAGCCTCAGTCCCCACGGGGGCCAGAATGCGACCGCGACAAGGGATGTCCCCCGAGATGTTTTCAAGATGAATTCTTGGTGCACAGACACATTTTGCATGTTAACATTTAGAATTGTTGCTTCGTTCTGCCAAGAAATAGACTTACATGCTTAGTCCATTTGTTTTGGTAAAAGGGTTTATCTTTTGTTAACCATTTTGAGAACTAAAGAGCCAAGGCAAATGCATCTCTTCTACAAGAAAAGCAAAAGTGAATCACAAACTCAGAACAGTAAAAACACACGCGTATGTGCTGAGAAGGGCAGTCCGTCTCCAGGAGCGGGTGCTCCCAGATGGGAGGCTTTCTCCCCAACGGCACAGACCTCCCGGTGCCATCAGCTGCTGTGCCCCCACCTCCTGCCCCGCCCTGGCTCTCGGCCTTTGTGCTGGATGTCAAAGTGGGAGTCCTGTGTCGGCAGAAATGCTGATTTTTATTTATATTTTTAAAGATTATATTTATTTATTTGATAGAGAGAGATCACAAGTAGGCAGAGAGGCAGGCAGAGAGAGAGGAGGAAGCAGGCTCCCCGCCGAGCAGAGAGCCCGATGCGGGGCTCCATCCCAGGACCCTGGGATCATGACCTGAGCCGAAGGCAGAGGCTTTAACCCACGGAGCCACCCATGTGTCCCAGAAATGCTGCTTTTTAAAGAGAATCTATAAATCCTTATTTTCATAGGAACTCTCCCTGTTTTAAAAAATGGCATTTTTTTTTTAAAAAGCGCAAGGCAAGAAAGAGTTGTGTGCAAGCGGGTTGCTGCCGGCAGTCTCCGAATCTGAGATGTTCATCTCAGCCACAACACACCTGGGGCTCACAGCAACGCGGAGTCTGTGCCCATTTGCACCCGCTCTGCAGTCAGAACGGGACACGGGAGTTCTGCTCAGCCCGGGTCTTCACGGTCCGGTGCTGCCCAGGCATGGCGGGGGCTAGCGGAGCCCCACGGGCACTATCCTCTTGGTCATGCTGCCCCTGCCGAGCCAGGACCCCGCGGACAGACAGCCCCAAGCCTCCAGCCTGGGAATTCCAGCTCCTTCTCTTCCTGTCCCTCGTGACCCCCGACGTAAGAGCCCCCTCCCCACACAACATCAGCGTCCCACACTTCCAAAGCAGCCCCCAACGTTTCATGTCTCTCAACCTAAAAAGGAATTCCCAGGAATTCTGAAACACATGGACTGGCTCGCGGCTCCGCTCTGGGTGAGACGTTCAAGGCCCCCAGCGCTGGGTGGGACCCGACGGAGGTACCACAGGTGAGTGATTCTCACTGGAGGGAGATGTGGCAGGTGCGGTTTGCAGTTCTTTCCCCAGAGGGACTGAGAGGTAAGAGGTCCTTCCAGATTTCCCTTTACAATGCAACTGAAAGGGATCAAAGTAGGAAACAAAAGTTATTTTTAAAGCATCCTGTTGCTAAACATGTTCTATACGTTTCTAAGGGAACTCCTTCCTAAAGGAGCACTACAGGAACACAAACTGTAACATATATATAGACGTGTGCAAACAATACACAAGCATGGTGGCAGGTCACCTTCCAAGTGGAAAATATAGAAGGGACGTGACAGCAGAAATTCAAGACTATGCGGGAGGTTGGGCCCCAAGGAAGCAGGAGGATGTGTGAGCGATCAGTGGCCAAGGATAGTATGGATCCCACAGGACAGTCCATGAGCAGGTGCTGCCTGAGCTCGTGAGAAGCTTGGACACCCTAAACCTAACCCCGTGCCCTCAGCCTCAGCATTTGAATGGCTGAGGGAGGGAGAATTTGCCAGAATCTAGTCTCTCTGTGAGCAGCAACCCTGGTTTTCTTCAGGAAACCCCTTCTCATCCCATTTAAGAGGTTGACCCCCCCTTCTCTGAAGCTGTGGCTCTGGCTTTGGGACCCAGGCCTGGCCAATCAAGTGTTGCAATGGATACAGCAGTGACTGATCCCAGAGTAGATTATTAGTGGAAGCTCAGTGGTCAGGCCAAGGAGTGTCTATAACTTACTTTTTTTTTTTTTTTTTAATATCTTTTCTCACTGGAATTATGGCTAAAACAATGAAGCCTAGAGAATGAAGCCCCCATCTTTCTTCCAGATAGGGGGATACTGCCTAGGAAGAAAGCCAACATACATGTGAAAGCAGAAAGGAAAGCTCGAGAGAGACTTGATCCTGGTGACTAATTCTGAACTCCTTGATCCAGCCATGCCTGAAGCTAGGTGGCACCACACTTGAATTTTTCAATTATGTGATGCTATAACTTCCTTTTCTCTCTTTTTTTAAAAGATTTTATTTATTTATTTATTTATTTGACAGGTAGAGATCACAATTAGGCAGAGAGGCAGGCAGAGAGAGAGAGAGAGAGAGGGAAGCAGGGAGCCCGATGTGGGGCTCAATCCCAGGACCCCGAGATCATGACCTGAGCTGAAGGCAGTGGCTTAACCCACTGAGCCACCCAGGCACCCCTAGTTCCTTTTCTCTTAAGCCTGTTTTATATGGTTTCTCTCCCTTGTAACTGACATACCCTTTATTAATTACCTAGTTTGCAAGCCTTCAAAAGGAAAATGAGAAAATATTTTATGTTTACTGAGAGCAAGACCAACATTGAAGCCAATTTTACTTCCTTTCTGAGATGAATCTCTTGACCAGAGAATGCCTTGGCTCTAGATATCTGAATTTTAGCAACTGAGAGAATGCATTTAGAACAAGCGAGGGAAATGTATTGAGTCAGGAGAGCTAGAGGAAGATTCTTATCTACTCTATTACTAGATTAAGACTCACCTGCAGGGCAGTCTTTGCTGCAGGGACACCAAGATCCAGTTTTAATCATATTCTGTTCAACCATTTTATCAAAGACTTGGGCATGCTGATCAGATTTAGGGATGACCCAGAAAAATCAGATATTTGGGTAATATACTTACAATAGAGCAGCTCCTGGAGGCCCGAAGCATGAGGTCAGAGCTAGCGAGATAAAAATGTAATAAAAATAACAGAAAGCTTTGACCTCTGCAGATTCAGAAAGTCAGCCATGAGGGAGGGGGAAGGGAGAGAGGTTCAAGGCGGACAGAGTGCATGTCTGCGTTCGGCACGCTCGCCGCGAGCCCAGCACTGCCACTGGACCCATCCAAGACGCTACTGGGCAGCATGAGGCCATCTGGTGTATTTGCTCAGAAACCCGACCACTTCTGATGGATGCCCGGTTACAGGAAATATTTTTAGGGAAAAAAAAAGAAGTTGTCTTTATGTACATAACTGAGGGTCACTTGGAAGTGAATCAACAGGCAAACATTTCTGTAAATAGACATACTCCGTGGCATCCGACTTCATAGGAAATGTCACATGCTGTAATCTACTAGTCAGTCTACTCACCAAGAAATGATGACACAACCACAGAGCTAAAAGGAAACATGCTGGCTTCAGCAAACGCTGCCAGGGCCAGATTCTGGAAAGATTAAGTCGAAGACGTGAATAAAATGATCGAGGGTCCATCTTTGATCTTCTGCGTGCCCCGTTTTGTTTGTTTTATCAGTGTTGTTTATTAGTGACGTTGGACAATCTCCACGGTTTGTTGTGTTTCCAAGCATTCTGCTGGAGTCTCTTGTTAATTCTCCTTGAGAAGCAGCTCTCTATTTTCAAGGAAGAATGCCTTAGCTATGTTCCTAATTATAAACATATCAGCGCGGTTTTGATGTCGGTGGATTTTCATAGTATTAGATCAATGAGGTCATAACTCTCAGGCTCATGATCACAGGCCTGGCAAGAAAATCAGTCTCTTAGGACCCATGCGTCAAGCTTCTTAGGTTAAATGATCAAGTAGTTTCCTGCAACACTCCTGGGCATTGTCTCCTAGAGTAGACTTTCCCCATTCGCAGTCTATAGTGAAGAGCAGGAAGCACTTGCCTTGGAGACAAATTTTTAAATAAATGCAAAAAAAAAAAAAAAAAGAAGAAGAAGAAGAAGAAAGGAAAAACAAAAACTGCAATGAACAAAATACCAAATGTTCATCAGGACCAGCGTCATGGTGACATATGTTGGAGACTAAGCTAGAAGGAAAATGTGGAAGCAGAATTTTGAGTAATCTTGAATAATGCTGTAAGTTTTAAGGTACATGCTCTCAGGTTTTCAGCATTTTAAAACTTACTGTAATAGTCTGGGGGGAAACCAGCCATTAACAAACACATTAAGTCATGCACATAGGATGTACATTTTTCCTTTTGACTCATGCAAAATCACGGCAATGAGAGTCTGACGACACTTGTCAGTGCTTCACGGGACAGTTAAAACAAACACGTTCGTAGAGAGAGAAAATTCTCTGTCCCTTGAGTAAGTCAACTTTTGATGAAAACATCTCAAGTTAAATTTTAACTGGTTGGTATGCAACAATTTACTAAACTTTCTTCTCTATTTTAAAACAAGAGGCTTTGTATTTTCAAAGTGCTCCTGTGAATGGCTTTTTATACTGTCAAGTGATGAAAAATGTAAAACGTGTGGCCACTAATTTTAATCTTAATTTTGACAGAGGCCAAACCAAAGATATGTGAGGTATGGGAAAATCTATCTTCATGCTCCTGATAAGAAACTCCGCTTTGCTGTCAGACTTTATGTCGGAGGGCTCCCATGGGAACAGCGACACCTGTTCTCCGACTAGGTGCCTGACCCTTCATCTAGAATAAGATGCTTTGAACTCAGGGACACTGAGGGAAAAAAAGTTCCCCATTTTCCAGATTGGCGGAGGACTTAAATAGAATCCTATCACTTGTCCTTTCAAAGGCTAGAACATTGGATCTACCCTCACAGTTGCTAGAATGTCCCTCGCTCTGTTGCGTGTGGGCCGGGCATTATGTTAGTCGTAAACCAAAATAGAAATCATTAGGGTGTCTCTACTCTCCGGCTCTGATGGGTTGTGTCCTCTATCGTGTGTCAGTTTTGTTAGGACAGATGTAGAAGCTGGCATGTTTGCTGGAATGTTTTACGTGGCTGACTCCACTTTTGGTAGACATGGGACCTGCTCGTTTTCCTTCTGGGCTCTGAGCCTTTTACAGCAACGAGGGCACAGAGCAAGGGTTGGAAACTTCCTTGGGGGGAGACCCGGGGCCGGAAATGCCTCGTAGCAGGTCCCTGTGTTGGTTTTCATTTGGACGTCAGACAGCACGATAGGTATTTCGGATGGACAGACAACACCCATCGCAACCACACCACAGGGCTCCCTGGGCAGGGGTCTGGGTGAGCACTCAGTTCTGCATTTGAGAGAAAAGGTCATCCCCTGAGGCTTCCGCTGTTTCTACATGGTTGGGAGGACGGCGGGATGCTTTTTTCCCGTCCATGGCCAGTGCATGCTCGCTGGCGTCCTGGGTGTCCCAGGGCAGAAGGACTGGCTTCCTGACCCTGATAGTCTGCTGTGGCCCCTGTGGCCCCCGCTCCAGCCGACAGTGCGGAGGGCAGAGGGAGGGACCGCCCTCGGGCACTAGGTCTGTGGGGCTGTCCAGGGAGACACTTCTGGAAGTCTGGGCTGCGCCTGCAGTGCTTATATTAAATCCTTTCTGCCTGAGTAGCTGGAGTGGTTTCTGCTCCCAGCACCGGAGTCCTGACTGAAACAGGCACAGATTGGAGCTCGGCAAACTTTCCATACAAAGCAAGACAGTACGTATTTCAGACTTTCTGGGACTTACAGTCTCTCTTGCAATGACCCAACTCTGCCGTCACATCACAGAAGTAACCACGGACCACCTGCTCCCTCAGCAGCCGGGCTCGTGTTCCAATAAAACTTTATTTACAGAAACACACAGCTGGCCAGTGCACCATCGTGCCCGACCCACTGCACAGAATCTGGAGGGCTTCCCTCCTAAGGTCAAAGTCTAATATTCCCCTCTTTGAGGAAGAGACGGTTCCTACTTCTCCTTCCAAGGGATCCGACATCAGGAAATTTAGAATCTGCAAAGGTCTTTGCACAGACTCCATCATTTCTTTATTCATTCATGAATTTGTGTGACCCAGGCAGGTTTTATAAAATGCCTTACAATCCACGCTCTGTCCCCATTAAGATCAACGGGTCAGGATGGCTGTAGATCACGGCAAGTCCCTGAAATGGAACAAAAAACGTCTTCCCAACTTCCCATGGACCTCAGGGCAACCGTGTATCATTTCTTTATCATTCAGTCTCTCATTTGTTCACCCACAAACATTGATGGATAGCTGACCACATGCGAGGTGCGTCCCTGACACCAGAGACCGAGAAGCCACCCAAACGGACGAGGTCTCTGCCCCATGGGGCTCCTACTCTTGGCGGGAAGATGGACCGTATCCAGAAGACGCATCCGTGTTTCATCCCAGGTAGTGGTAGGACTTCAAAGAATGACAGAGCCTGCTCGGTGACCATGTAGGGGGGGCATGGGCTGTTTCCAGGTGGGTGGTCAGAGAAAGCATCTCTGGAGAGGCAGGTCTGCTGAGAAGACCGTGGGAACAGTTGGGAGGTACTCTTGCAAAGAACTGGGGGGAAGAACATTCCAGACAATCAGGACAACAGGTCCCAAGGCCCTGAGGTACAAAAGGCCTGGTCTGTTCCAAGAGGAGTCACAGAAGAGAGGGAGGCGGGACCGGGTCATGGTCTGTGGACAGCGGTTCTGGCTTGGTCCCTGGTGGGTGTGTGAGTTGGGGTGCAGCGGCTTGCCCCCCAATCCTTGGCATGCGAGGTGACTGAGAGATGCCTTCTAAGTGTGGAGATGGGGTTACTCGGTGCTCCCCCACCAGCTGAGCAAGGTGCTGTCCGTGCCCCTGGAAGAGATCTCAGTGAAATCTGGAAGTCGGTTTCTGACCTTCAAGCCCACAGGATACGGGGATGTTAAGAGAACAGAAGGAGAAGCAATGCCTTTTTTTTTCCCTGTATGCAAATCGAAATTTTACTTATCATTATATCATACATATAAATGGCCATTTTCAGCTGGTGATAGAGTCACAATCCGATAAGGAAGAATCATCATTGTCATTGCTGAACTAAATCTAAGAAATGGTATCATTTTTTTTTAAGATACCTGCCAGAAAACATGTCTCTTATGGAGAAGCTGTGTAATAAAATGTATATGAAACTTTTGCCTCTAATTATTAAATATCACATTTGTTTACTGTTAGAATTGTATTACAATTCTTGATTTTTGGAAAAATTGAGAGGTAGGTATCAAGAGCTTTTCCACCAAAAATAACCCCTTTTCTGAGATATAATTGACATATTAAATTAATTTCAGGTGTGTGACAGCATGATTCTGCATTTGTATTTCTTGCAAAACAATCCCCACAGTAAGCCTGGTCACTATCCAGTACTGCACATAGCTACAAAAAGTCTTCTTGTGATGAAGACTGAAGGTTTACTCTCTTAGCAACTTGCAAATCCACATTACTGTATTACTAGCTATCGTCGCGCTGCTGGACCTTATATCCCCATCACTTCTCTACTGTATATCTGGAGGTCTGTGCCTTTGGACCCCTCACCCAACAGAGAAGGACTTTGTGAACCACCAGCCGGTGCTCCCCACTGGGCCCAACGACCTGTGTCCTAACACGCCTCCTTTCTGTGGGGTCGCCTGAAGGTATGACTTCGAGGGCTGCTGTGAGGCAGACCAAGCATCCCTTGGCCGGGCTCGTGGACAGGGAACCCAGGGACTGTGCAAGATCCATAAAAAGTTCTTGCCTGGGACTGAATGTCCGTGCCCCCGGCTCCATTATTTTGGAAAGTGTGTTCAAGGAGCAGTGAAGCTAGCAGTTACTCTAATTCTTTCCCATTTTATTGCAGGGCTGAACCAACCATAAAACAGATTGACAGATATAGGGAAAACAAAATCCTATATTTTACAAGCTAACGACCTGATTTCCCTTCACGTCAACGTCGGGGGCTGATGAATTGCCCTGACATTTCTGAACTCAGACATTCCCCCCGGTCCCAGAGATGAAGCATTGCAGGAGCGATGATAAGTGTCCCCCGTCCTGCCCATTTAATCTCCCTAAATTACTCCCTATTCATTTTTCTCTCCGATGGCTTATTTAATGTGGGCTGTATTTCCAGGTCTCTGACGGCACAATGACACCTAGAGGCCGAGCCACTCAGAATAAGTTATCAAAAGTCTGAAGGAGGCCCAAAGCGGCCAGGCCTCCTTGTAGGATGAGCACAGGCTCTGGCCCCCAGGCCACCAAATGAACTAGCCCCACAAAGAGTTATCCAGCCCCAGCTGTAGGTGGGGCACAGGGCTCGGCCGGGAGCTCGAGGACATGCTGCCTTGAAGGTAGGAGAATGTCCTTATTTTCTTGGTCAGGACCCCCTGGTTTTCAGGTGGCGGAAGGGGCAAGTCACCTTCTCAAGTCAGTCTATGAATTCAGCAGAATCCCAGTGAAAGTCCCAGCTGGAGGGCACGGAGAGACTTTAAAATTATGTGCAAGTCCACATCCCATTTGTGCCCACAGGTAACATGGAAAGAACAAACAGGTGGAGAGGGGCCGTGTGCAGAAGGGGAACCCAGACGTGCAAGGCAGGGGGTTGGGGGGGTTGTGATGTCGTTCTACCACAGGACGCAAACGCCCTCCTGGTTCCTCCTGCTGACGGCGCCCACACGCAGTGACCTCGTTGCTCCCAGCAGGTGCTGACCCTGCGGGGGACGAGATGCACGTGGGGACTGAGGGTGCGAAAACAAACCGCAACCCCGAAAATTCCCTGCACTTGCGCCCCTAGACCTTGGAGGAGGCGCCTGGGAAACCTTGAGCCGCACGTGTGCCCTGTCACGCTTGTGTGGGTCGAGGCTGCCGCAGACCGGAGAGCCGGCCCAGGGGCGGAGGCTGGACCGGACCCTGCGTGCACGGTGGCGCGCGCGCGTGGGGGCTGGGGCGTGTCGTGCAGCGACCTTGAGCTTTCCTCTTGTCGCCGGAGCTCGGCCTGGTCTCAGGCGCCTTGCAGGCAGGCAAGTGCGCTGCTGGGCAATGCCCTTCCTGAGCGGCGGGAACCGGGGAGCTCCGCGCTCAGTGAAGCTTGCGGACTCTCGGGCGCAGAGCAAGGAACGCTCGCACCCCCGCGCCGCCGCGGGTTGTTGCTGAGAGCTCACAGGTCCAGTCTGCGGTGTGTCTCCCCCGGAGGAGCGCGATCCCGATCGCGGTGGAAGGTCTGCACAGATGCGGGACCCCGGGAGAGTGCCCAGCGGCAGTACGCGGGAGGGACACGAGGTGGCAGCATCGTGCCGCCGCCGGGCGCTCGGAGCCGCAGCCCTGCGCAGGTGCACCCGCCCGCCGCGCGCGCCCCTCGCCCCTGCAGGCTCCAGCTCTTGCAGACCTGCCCTCCCTCTGCTCTCCTCCTCCCCCTGCGACCCTGCTGCTCCCAAGCCCCGACCCAGAACCCTTTATTTCAGGGCCCAAAGAACCAGACACAAGGACACTTTGTCAATGGAGAACCTTCCGGTGATTTTTTTTTTTCCCCTTAAGGCCCAAATCCCACCCAGCCCCTGATCCCAGGCGGAGGTGTTTGATGGGGGTTTCTGAGGTCGTAGTCACCCCCCTGCCCCGCCCGCGGGCAGAAGCTGTCAGTTTGCTCTGCTCCGGAATCTTCCTGTGGTTCGCGCCAGGGGCGCACAGCGATGGTGACTTGGAGGTGTCCGCCGTGCCGACATTCGCTGTCCAGCCGTTTGGTCGAACGCTAGCCTGGACATGAAGGTGTTTCGCAGATGTGGTGAATACTTAGCTCTAGGTGAAGGAGACCACCCTCCCTCCTGTGGGTGGGCTTCTCCTGGTCCGCTGAAGGCCTTGCAAGCAAAGACTGAGGTTTCCTAGAAAAGAGATCCCCCCTGAGGTTCCAGCCTGCTGGCCTGCCCTCCAGATCTCAGACCTGTCAGCCCCGTAATCACGGAACCAACTCCTTTCTCTCCCTCTGTGTATGTGTACTTCTTTGTATCTGATACCTATCGAGCGCATTATACCCGATGTGTCCATAAACTCTGATTACGGATACGTACCCTGTATAGGCCATAGAGACACATGCATGTGTTACATAACGTATCCCATCAGCTCTGCTTCTCTGGAGAATCCTGACAGACGCAGGAAGGTTGTCATCCACCACTACCCCCCCCCCCCCCCCGAGGAGCCCTGAGGCTCGAGGACGCTTTGCCAGTTTGCATCCTGGTGGCAGAATGCCCTTGTAGTTTTGAAACACAACATATACTTTAAACCCCCACGTCTGAGATTTTTGCAGAAGTTGGCATGGTGCAGGGTGCTTAGAGGTGGATGGGAATGTCGCTTGCGCAGGCGCCGTTCACGTGTAGTGGGAGTGAGAGGCGCAGCTGGTCAGGTCGTGGACAAAGCAGCGGCTGTACCAAGCGGGTCCTGCGTTTCTAGGCTTCCTCCTGGAGGAGCTGTGCAGCTGGCACGTGAGAGCACAGCAGGCCCTGGAGAGAAGGTGGAGAAGTAAGGATGGACACCACTGCCTATTTCAGGGAAAGAACCTGCCCCCACAGCGGGCTGGGCAGGGCTGTTGCTGGCTGGGTTGGGCTGGAAGGAGATGGGGCTGGGGAGTACCGGCCAGTTATGCCTCCGCACCCCCCAGGGCTTTCGTATTTCTCTCCATTACTCATTTCCTCTTTCTCCTCAACCACAGAAGCTCTGCATTGGGATGGGGGCTTTCATCACTGTGTTTCCTGCCTCGGGAGCCGGGTTTCCAAGCAGAGCAGCCCTTCCAAATCCAGCCGTTCCCTACAGTGTGTATGGGAGGTGGGCCGAGGCATCCGAAGGGTGGGGAGCTCCCAATGTTTTCTTTCTGTGCTTCTGTATTGCAGGAAGACTTTGCTGGTATTCCTCCAGGGATGAGAGAGTGGCCAGTTGAGACTACTGTGGGAGAAGCGGCTTCCATATCTTGCATCAATGCTTTGTTGACGTTCTTTTAATCCTGCCAAGTGAATTGTCTTACAGAATAAGCGGTAGGACCAAAACAGATGTGTTGTCTATTTAGGGAACCGTGGCTCCAGGGGCACTCTCTGTGCCCGTGGGAGCTTACAGAACAAGTGTAAGAACTTTACAGACACATCTCACTTCTTTTTAAGGACGTCCAAGCTGTCTCGCCCCACCCCGTCCTTTGTGCTCCCACCGTCCTTCCTCTTCCTGGGACCCGGAGCAGGCCAGACCCCTCTGTGGGTCCCAGGCCCCGGGGACCCGCAGCCTCTCTCCTCCTCTGCCAGAAGAAACAGCCATGGGGTGGTGTCCTGGGCTTTGGGGAGAGGAGGGTGGATGCTGGTCTGCAGCCCATTTCTGCGAAGCCCTATTTATCTTACACAGATGCAGGAAGTTAAATTTTGATGATGTGCTTAGCTGGGAAGGAGAGTGTAGGAGATGATCGCCATCCCACAAAAAGGGAGAAAATGAAGCATTATTACCTCAAGAAAGGCATCTGATTGGGCTGTCTTTGGAAATCAAATGCTTGCTGCCAAGTTATCTGCAGCCCGGTGTGTGGGAGCTGGGAAGCCGAGGAGCTCTGCAGACCCCAGCTCTCTGCCAGAGGGCGTCGCCGGCTCCCTCCCGCCCTGGAAACGAACACCCCCGTCCACAGCTGCTTGGGCTGGGGCTGGGTGGGGGGTGCTGAACGGACACCAGAGGGGACACCAGAAGGGACCTGCAGGACTTCGGAGCGATGCCCAGGACCCCACCTGGGCGCGGTGTGCCCTACTGGTAGAGCCAGCTCACTTTCCCGCCGGGGGTGCCCCCTTGGCTCTCTCTTCACTTTGTGTCTTACCATTCATGGCTCCTGCAGTTTCAAAGGCAGAAGCCTGATCAGGCTGGTGGAGGTGGGAGGCGATAATGGGCACAGCCACCTGGAAAGGCCCTGGGCTGGACGTGAGGCTGGGCTGTGCAGAGCTGTCCGAAGTCTCTGTCGGCTTCAGACCAGGGCCACGCTCTTCCGAGGCTGCCCCCGTGGCCAGGAAGATGGACACGCCGAGGGGCAAACCTGCATCCCGTACTTGCTGCTGGGGGCCTTCTTGGCCCCTGCGTACCGTGAGCTTGGGCATTGCTTCCTGCAGGGAATCCAGGGTGCTCTGTGCTCATACGCTTGGGATGAGATGGGATGGTTAGAACAACATAAACCTTATTATCTCAACTGGAACACTCTGACAGGCAACGGGGGGCACTCTTCAGAAGGACACTAAGCTGACGGGATAAAGGGGGTCACCCAGGCAGATAGGGGGAATGCACATAGCAACTGCACCAAATTCTCAAGTTTGCTGCCAAGGTGGAGGTAATGGTCCTTGGAGAGGGTTTAGCAAGTTGCAAAGGATGCAGAAGGTGCTCAGAAATGCTTTGAAAACAGTGTGAGCAGGTGCTCTGAAGCCCGGCGAGGTGCGGGTGTGTGTACCAGGGAGATCTGGTCACATGTGATGACCCCCTGGTACAGATTAGGTGACTGCAAATTCTCCAGGATTCTTATACGCCTGGGAGCGGTTTCATTCCCAGGGTGGTTGTAGATGTGATGCTCCAGTATTGTTAATGTCTTGGTTTCCAGTTCCTGATGGTCTCTACAAACAGTCCCCTGTTCCGCACAGTCAGCCTGGGATTTTCACCTCTGCGTTCCTGTTTCTCTCCATGCATTTGAATGTAGGGGGCTGAGCAGCCCTGAAGGCATCACTGGGTTTGAATGGTGCAGGCTGCGACCCTCTGTCTTCCCTCCAGAAGGCCCAGCCCGGGAGCACAGTTCAGCAGGCAGGGGTGGGGGGTGGGGGGGCTCTCTCCAGGTATGGCTCCCCACCCTGATCCCTACATCACCCTCCACAGTGGGAACTTGTCTGCTACACCCACATGATCGTCACTCTATGGCAAGCATTTGTCACATTCTTAGAAATGTACCACTTAAAATGTACCATTTAAAATGATACAATGTAAAATATATATTAAAAATATTTCCCTTCCTGAATTGAGAACACTGTTACAGAGAGAAGCTTACAGAATGTATCTCTGCCTGCTGCACCACAGGCTAACCAGACTTTCCCACTGACTACATGAAAGGAGTGCATGTTTGAGGCATGTCATCAGCACGAGGCCAAGGCTCAGATCGAACCATCACTGGAGACCCGCGGTGACCTGTATCTACCAGCCGTTTTGTGAACACTGATGGGAAGGCAGTGGTCGGTCACACACGCACTGTCAGCCAGCAACGATGGTGAGGTATTTAGTCTATAAAATGCTGCTGCTCCCCCCCCCCACCACCACCAATCCCTTATTGCTACCTATGGGATGTCTTGATTGGAAAGACAGCCAGCCAGCAGAGGGGGAACTAGACACCCCCCGGTGTGGAAATGGAGCCAGTGGGGTCTCCAAGAACCCAGAATCAAGGACTTGTATCCCACAGGGCAGATTTACTTTTCGGTTGCTTTTCCTTGTCTTTGCTTCGTGAGCTATGTGTCAGCTGCATTAGTCATCCTTTCTGCATTCCCAATTTCTTAACACGGTTCCAACTGTTTCTATGACTAACAGCTGAAAACTTTAGTCATGCTAAGACAAATACACTGGATTTTCTTCCCTTTGAGTATAAAAGTTTGTGGGAGATGGCTTGTTGGCATACTTGTGCCCAGGTGCCCATGCATGTTCACGTTCGAACACATCATCTCCCATGGAAGCCAAACTCAATGGCAGGGAGGGGACAGGAAGCAGGAAGCTTCCAGAAAGGGGTTTACCTTCCACAAGGGGTCCCTGTTCTTAGACAAAGGGGAACGCTAAGTAGACAGAAATATATCCACACAGTCCATTCTGTAGGTGGAGTGTTTGTGGAGAACTAATTAATAGTTCTGGTTTCCCAGCATCTACTTCCTCATCTCCAGGCGGGAGGGATTAGGAACCCCCAACCCCACCCCACCCTCAGTTCGTGCATCAGGGAGAGGAGATCCCACCCCTGGTCCAGAGGTGGTCACGTGACTCAAGTCCCTCAATCAGAACATCACATTCCCCTAAGTGTAGCGATTGGTTGGGAGAAACATGTAATCATCTAGAACCAAGGGCATTGGATGAAATTAGGTTTTCACATTGGGGTTTTTCTGGTACTGTTGACAAAGAAGCACACTCATACTCATCAGCACGCCACACACAGCTCCCTCCAGGCTTGCCCAGTATGGCTTTGGGCTGGAGCTGCTTCCCATCCTCCTCCTACTACATGCAGTCTTAGGATAATGCCCACAAGGGCACAGGAAGACTGTAAGATGTGCAGAGTTGGACTGTCCAGATGACCTGGTGGGAGCTCCTGGATCAAGCAGCTCCTGATGCCCGCGAATCTGTTGAGTTTTCAATCAACTGACCTCTAAAGAAATTTGAGTTGTCTTTTAGTCATTGTAACTACAATAATTCTAGAAGTGGTTCCATTTTTTTAAAAAAGAGATTTATAACTGGACTTACATATTGAGCACCTGCTGTATCCCTGGCTCTGTGCATGTGTGACCACACTGGAGTCACACATCGTGTGTTGTTTAATTTTCCCTCTTAGTCCATGAGGGGGAATGGGGTTCAGAGAAATCAAATCCTACTAAGTCCTCAGTCTCCAATTTTTTCCCTGTCCAAATGGCTTGACCATGAATACCTGCTTCTTCCTATCCATGTACATCCCAATTTTTCTTCATTCTGAGCTATCTGTCAGGAAATGTTTCTTGTTTACTACACAGACTGGACCTGGCATAGGAGAGGGCAGGTGGTGAAGACCAGGCTTACTCCAGTCATCGGTCTGAGTACGTCCCTTTGAGCCTAGAATGTAGTTTCAGTGATTTAATACAGTGATATTTAAAGGGGGTGTGTGGACAATGCCCATCGGTTCCTCTCAAGGTCCCATCCATCCAAGAAATGTTCTCTGGACCATGTTGTAGCTGCTACTGACACGATTCCACTATCGTACGATCTCAGGATGCAGCCAGGAAAGAAGCAGGGGAAGAATCGTTGCGCTCCTCTTCCTCCCAGGTGGTCTGCCTCCCGGACAGAACCTAACAGGACGGTCTGGTATGGAAGCCTGGAAACACAATGCTTGGACTCTGAGCCCCGATTGTAGGTCGTGGAGCACAGAAGGGTGGGAATGGGGCTGACACCAAACAGGTGTGACCACCCTGCCTCCCCTTCCACCTGCACCTCATTTTTTCTCCTTATTAACTTCTCCTTTGTTTTCCAGATCAGATTTTCCAGAGAGAACCAGCTAGAACCTAGAGACCAGGCAAGTGCTTTTATTACACTATTAAGTCAGCTTGTGCTTCCCCAGCCTCACTTGGCAATCCTGATGGCTTTCATTTGGGTCATCTATTTATCCCCTGTAGTTTAATTTAATAATAATTTTTTTTTCAGTTGAAAAGAACAAGCCAATCTCTTTAAGAAAAGAAAGATAATTTCAGGTCAGTAAAAAAAAAAAAAAATCACAATTTTCTTAGCACAGCTGCCTTGATCATTTTATACCAGTTATCTACCCATTCAAGCAGGGCTCTACAAACCTTGATGTCATATGAAGGTACTCTTGTTGTTTTACCAAACAAAGTATTATTGCACTGCAGTGTTTTAGGTATTGAGGAATAATTGCCTATTGATAATCGTGGGGCCATTCCAAGGGAATGATGATGATAATGTTGGTGGTGGAGATGGTGATGATGATGATGGTGATGATGATGACAGTGATGGTGGTGATGATGATGGTGATGGTGGTGATGATGGTAATGATGGTGATGATGGTGATGATGATGGTGGTGATGATGGTGATGATGGTGATGGTGGTGATGATGATGGTGATCATGGTGATAATGGTGATAATGGTGGTGATCATGGTGGTGATGATGGTGATGATGGTGGTGATGATGGTAGTGATGATGATGGTGGTGGTGTTGGTGATGATGATGGTGGTGACGATGATGGTGGTGATTATGGTGATAACGGTGGTGCTGATGATGGCGATGATGGTGCTGATGATGGTGGTGATGGTGATGATGGTGGTGACAGTGATGGTGGTTGTGGTGATGGTCATGATGGTGGTGGAGATGATGATGGAGATGGTAATGAGTGTCAGCAACCAACCTTCTGCTAGTGCCGCACTGACCACCTCTAAGTGCTCCAGACACCTATCCTTTCCCCTCCACACACACCCCTTTGGTTCTATGGGTCGATAAGGGTAATTCTAATCCCATAGATTCACTGTTCCATTGCAAAATTTTGAGCCCTTTCATATCCTCTGCCTCCACAATGAGGAAAGAGAGACACAGTGAAGTTCTCAGGGCTGCAGAAACAGAAAATGGGAATAATGATTCTGGAGCCCAGTTCTCTAGAATCCCAATCCAAGTCCTTTTTTGTAATACCATGCTACTCTCTCATCATGCTTGTACTCATTCTCCAAAACTGTTTTCTGAGTGTCTGTGTGGATATTCTAGGACTCCATCCAGCCCCAGATCCCAATACAGAGGTCTGTTCTGGACTCATTGCTGGCTGTAGCCTAAGGTGTATCTGACCTACCCAAAAATGAGCCACAAGCTCACCAAGAACACTGTTTGCGATTGGTTTCAGGATTCAAACTCCAAACTGGGACCATCCCACATGCAGGAAGACACATGTGGTTTTCCCCTATAGCTTTTTGAAAAAGTAGAAAACATACAATTCTATGGGTACCTGCACTTCTTTTAACAAAGCACTTTCCATTTTATTGTTTCTAATCAGAAGCAAAATGTTAAGGTCCAACACAACTCCCAGACTCTGACAATCTAAATGCCAGCAGTGACAAACAGCTCTTTGGTTCCATGGTGTTTCCAGTGCATCTGTCAAATGCCATTATGCTTTTATAATGGCCAGGAATATTCATCTATGGAGGAATAGTGCAATCATTCCAGCCTTTGAATTATGAAAAGTGACAATTTTTCTCTCATGAATTGTCATCTTTCAGTGTGATACACACAGGCACATGGTTGACTAGTTTTATAAAATAAGAAGAAATCACCCAAAAAGCTGCATTGCTATCTTCCAGGCTGCCTTCCTCTGAGGACCTCCTGCTCATCACAGTGAGATTAACTCAAGGGGCCAGGCTGGGTCTAATCCCAGATAAGAGGATGGAGGACAGCTTGTAACTGGACCACACATAGAAAGCCTGAGGTTCCCACCTCCTAACCAGGATGCAGACCCAAGTCTTTCATGTTGCCGACCTTTCCACTCTGTCATCCTGATGACTTTGCCCAGCTTTGCATTAGTGATGGAAATTAATGGTTTACATTTTTACCCCCCTGGAGACTTTGAGCGCATGAATGAAATCGAGATCCAATATGGAAATTTGTGGATGATAGTTGGTATTTTAAAAGACAATAATATAATTCTTTTTCTGCCTATTCTCTCTCCTCCCTTGTGGAAGATCTTCTACCCCTATACCACCAATAGCAGGCATAGTCATATAGCTTTCTTCAACCAGTGAAATCTGAGTACAATGACGCCACATGTGGGGAGAAATCCTGAGAGCTGTACTGTGGCTCTACCATGCTCTCTTGGCCCCTAGAAGCTTCTAATTCTATCTGAGTCCTAGAGCAAGGAGCACTGGAATAGACTGCAGCTGACACTTAAGGAACATGTACTATGAAGACAGAATTAATATTTGTTAATCGTGTTTAGTGTTATCTGTTAGTACAGCATAATTTAGATTAAACTGACTGTTACTAACTCAGATAGCTGTCATTTCCAGCCATGCTTTCCAACAACAATACAAAAATAACCAGGTGTGCTGTAGGGTGACTCAAGTTTATGAGACTGACATTCCCTTTATCTCCAGTTGTTGGATCTGTCTCTTCAGCTCATGGGACCTCAACATAGTTTGGGAGGTAGAAGAAAGGAGACGAACTCCTTAGTATTCTTTGGTCCAGCAAGTAAACTGACTTCAGTTTGAAACTCAGAACAGATAAATGTATATGTACCTTTCTCAGAATGAATGTGTGTGTTTTTGCAATTATTTTCTGGATTGGATCTTATTTTTGTGTTATAAGACAAAAATAAATTCTAGCAGGTAGCTAAGGAAACATATTTGTTTAAATATGGATTCTTTGTCTTAACATTAATAATTAGCTCAAATTTGGATCATTTCAGTCTTTCTGCTGGAAGCTGTGTGGTCTCTGTTAATAATTCAGTTCTAACTGATGGAAATCGACATATTTTATGTTGTCATCACTCATGAGTCTCACAGACAAGCCTGTCTTCATCCCCATCCCCTCCTCACCTGCCCTGGCTTCAGAGGAAACTCCCTGAACTCATCTTGCTCCAGGAAACACAGGTCTCCTGGCAGATTTTCCCCTCATACCTTCACCCTGTTCCCCAAACCTGCCCTGACCGGATGAGGAAGAAGAACCACTGTTGTTGCTGTATCTGAGAACATCAATTTTGTCATTTAAAAAAATTCCAAAATTTAAACTTTAAAAGATAAAAGAATCCTATGAATATGTCTATTATTCATTCTGCTGTAATAACCCCACTTCACCAAAGATGATGGGTGATTTATTCTCACCCTCTGAAAAGGTGTAAGTCTCAGGAAAAAACAAGAAAAAAATCAAAATATTGTCCTGCAACATTAACATCTCTGTTATGTTGTCTAAGGGGGATGTAGCTAAGGGGACTTCAAGCAACACAGCTCAGCTGGGTGATACCTGAAAATACATATTTTGATTCCTTAAAATATCTTGAAATTAGTGGTGTCCCAGGACAGGAATCAGTAATCTGTGAGACCAGATCTGGTCCCCTCCCTGTTTTTTGTTTCTTGGTGTTTTTTTGTTTGTTTGTTTGTTTGTTTTTGGTATGGTGAAATACACATTTAATAAAAAATGTATTCTGGTATTTTGTTTACATAAAAATAGTAACTTTTTTTGTAAGTAATTTTAATATTTCTTGACCAATTTCTGTTAAAATTCCTTTAATTCTATCCTAGTTCCTCTGACAAATTTTTTAAGTAAAATAATGTTACTTCTGTTCACTTCTACAATAGAGATTTTTCTTTATTTTATAAACTATCTTTTATATCATGAGATGTGACCCTTTGAGTATGATATTGTGTCCTTTCTCATCTTTTATTATAGTCTTTGGCTTAAAATCTAATTTATCTGATATAAGGATTGCCACCCCAGCTTTCTTTTGATGTCCATTAGCATGGTAAATTGTTTTCCACCCCCTCACTTTAAATCTGGAGGTGATTTTGGTTCTAAAATGAGTTTCTTGAAGACAGCATATTAGTGGGTCTTGTTTTTTTATCCAAAAACACCCTGTGTCTTTTGATTGGGGCATTTAGCCCATTTACGTTCAGGGTAACTATTGAGAGATACGAATTTAGTGCCATTGTATTGCCTGTAAGATGACTGTTACTGTATATTGTTTTTGTTCCTTTCTGATTTACTACTTTCAAGCTCTCTCTTTACTTAGAGGACACCTTTCAATATATCCTGCAGGACTGGTTTGATGTTTGCAAATTCTTTTAGTTTTTGTTTGTCCTGGAAGCTTTTTATCTCCCCTTCTATTTTCAATGATAGTCTAGCTGGATATAGTATTCTTGGCTGCATATTTTTCTCACTTAGTGTGCTGAATATATCATGCCAGTTCTTTCTGCTCTGCCAGGTCTCTGTGGATAGATCTGATGCCAATCTAATATTTCTACTATTGTATGCTACAGATTTCTTGTCCTGAGCTGCTTTCAGGATTTTCTCTTTGTCACTGAGACTTGTAAGTTTTACTATTAGATGACAGGATGTCGACCTCTTTTTATTGACTTTGAGGGGGGTTCTCTGTGCTTCCTGGATTTTGGTGCTTGTTCCCTTTGCCATATTAGGGAAAGTCCTTACTGTAATTTGCTCCAATATACCTTCTGCTCCCCTCTCTCTTTCTTCTTCTTCTGGAATCCCAATTATTCTAATGTTGTGTCATCTTATGTATCACTTATCTCTCAAATTCTCCCCTCATGGTCCAGTAGTTGTTTGTGTCTCTTTCGTTCAGTTTCTTCATTCTCCATCATCTGGTCTTCTATATCACTAATTCTCTCTTCTGCCTCATTAACCCTAGCAGTAAGAGCCTCCATTCTTGATTGCACCTCATTAATTCCTTTTGTGATTTCAGCTTGGTTAGATTTTAATTCTTTTATTTCTCCAGAAAGGGATTTTCTTTCTCCAGACAGCATTTCTCTAATACCCTCCATGCCTTTTTGAACCCAGCTAACACCTTGACATTTATCATTCTGAACTCTAGATCTGACATATTACCAACCTCCATATTGACTGTGTCCCTAGCTGTGGTACTGCCTGGTGTGGTACTGCCTTTTTTTGTGGTGACTTTTTCTGCCTTGTTATTTTATCCAGATAAGAATATATGAATGAGAGAAGAAATAACTAAAAGCGTGGCAAAGACCCCAGAAAAATGTATGCTAACCAAATCAGAGGAAAAACCCAAATGGGAGAGAAGAAAGGGGGTAAAAAGAAATTAAAAATATATACATATATATTATATATGTATATATGTATACATATGTATACATATATAATATGTACATATATATGTATATGTATGTATACATACATATGTATGTATACATATACAGTATGCATACATATGCATACATATATAAGTATATATATATACACATATAAGTACATACATATATATACATATATTATATGTATAATGTATCGATAGTATATATAATATACATACTGTATATTATATACTATATTATATATACTGTATATTATATATACTACATATACACTATATTATATATACTATCTATACATATATACACATATATATGCATATGTTTTTATTATATGTACATATGTATATATAAATATATACATATATTAGACTGGTGAATAGAACAGATTTATATATATTTATATATGTATATATTTATATATGTATATATAATATTTTATATATTTATGTATGTATATATAATACATATTTATATTCATATATATTTATATGTGAATATGTATTATATATACATTTATATAAATATGTGTGTGTGTGTATATATATATATATATATATATATATATATTAAACTGGTGAATAGAACAGAGCCACCCACCTGATTTTGAGTGTATTCTGGTCTCTTAAAAGAAACCACCTCCCAAAATTTTAAAGAAAGAAACACTTATATATATACAAAAATAAGGATAAACATGATGAAGGGATCTATTAGAAGAAATTGTATCCCAAAAGTTTTTAGAAAAAAAAGAAAACCGTATATGTATACAAAAAATAAGGTTAAACACAGTGAAGGATAAAATATGACTATAATTATGAAGGTTTAAAAAGATTTTTTTTAACAATTTTATTTATTTATTTATTTGACAGGCAGAGATCCCAAGGAGGCAGAGAGGCAGGCAGAGAGAGAGAAGGAAGCAGGCTCCCGGCTGAGCAGAGAGCCCAATGCAGGGCTCGATCCCCGGACCCTGAGATCATGACCTGAGCCAAAGGCAGCGGCTTAACCCACTGAACCACCCAGGCTCCCCTTAAAAAGATTTTTTAAGAAAGATATTATTAAGATAAACTAGTTAAAAAGTGTTGAAAGAGAAGAAGTTTAAAAAATTAGAATAAGAAAAAAATAAAATTAAAAAAATTTAATTTAACTTTGCAAGACTAAAGGATCATGGGGGAAAAGCCATGAATTCCATGCATTGGTTTCCCCGATCTCTGGAGCTCGGCTGTTCTCCTTGATCGGCGAGCTTGGTCTCGGCCGGATGTTCCTGCCGATCTTCTGGGGGAGGGGCCTGTGGCCGCGATCGCCAGGGTCTCTGCCCGCGTTGGAACTGGGCCGGCCTTGCCAGGGGCGGGGCTAAGTCATCCGCTCGCCTTCGCGCTGGAGCTTTTGTGCCCCGAGCGCTCTCCGTAGCGCAGGGGAGGTCGGGAAGGAAGATGGCGGCGCCCAGTCTCCGGCCCGGAGGAGCGGAGAGCTCGGGGTCCCGCTGCTCATGCGCCCTCGGAGAAGAGCCGGCGGTCGCTCCCGGCTCCCTGGTCTGCGGCTGCTGGAGCTCCCCCGGCCTGTGCCCGCGTCTCTGTCTCCGCCGCGGCCTGTGGAGTCTCCACAGCCAGCGGATCCTGCCGCGGAGAAGGACGGTGCGCGTCCCGGCGCGCTTGCGGGGTCCCTGCGGGGAGAGCGGCGCCCGCCGCTGCCGTGAGCCGCGGGTGAAGGTGACCGAGCGGGCAGCTCCGTGTCCGCAGTCGGCTTCCCCGCTCCGGACCTGGCAGCTCCGCCACTCGGACCCCCGGTGTGTCTGTGGCCCCGCGGGACCCGACACCGCGCTGTCCCCGTGAGGCCCGCCCGCCCCGCTCAGCCCCTGGAGCGCGTCCGTCGGGGGAGCCGACTTCTGCATCGGATTCTGGGCTCCGCCGCTGGCCGGAGCCGGGCCTCCCGCACGGTCTTCCCGTCGCTTCGGACTCCGGCTCCGCCGTCCCGCCTCCAGAAAGTGGTCGCTTTTCCGTGCCTCGAGCTGCTGCTCTTCCTCCGTCTCTGCCGCGCTTGCAGGTGTGCGGGATGGCGGGGACCGTCTGGCGGAGCCGCGGCCTGATTTCGTTTCCGTCCGCGGCTCCTCCGCCATCTTGCCTCTCCTCCCCGCCCCCTTTGTTTGAATTTTGTCAGAGAAAGAGCGCGCGCGCTAGAGAGCGCGCGAGAGCGCGCGAGAGCGAGTGCGCACGCGCAAGCCGGCCCAGAGGCGCGCGCAGCAGAGAGAAGCGGGCTCCCCGCTGAGCAAGGGGCGCGAGGCGGGGCTCCGTCCGCGGACCTCGGGGTCATGACCTGAGCCGCGCAGGCGTCCCCGTTTCGTAAAGGTCCCTGGAAACCGGCCTGGGCCGAGATTCGTCCTGCGCCGCGTGGCCAGGCCGCGTTCTTCCCGCAGGGACCGCATGGCGTCCGCGGCCGAAGGGTTTGCTGCCCGCTCCTTCCCACAGAGAGGGGCCGCCGCGTCGCTGCTGGTCCTCGGCTCGAGGCGGCGCGGCCCCGGCGGCGCGGAGCCGGACACGCGCGCCGCCTGCGCCACCGATGAGCCCGAGGCGGCCCGGCCCGTCGCGCCCGGGCTGGTGAGACGCGGCGGGGCGAAGCCTCGGGTGGTACCGCCGTCGCCCCGGAGCTTCCCGAGGCCTCAGAGCTCCTCCGTCAGGTGAGCTCCGCGGCGCCGGGCGGCCGCTCCGGACACTGACCTCAGAAAGGCGCCGCAGGAAAGACGTTCGGGTCGTGAGAAGAAACGACCTCGGCGGCCTGGTCTTCAGTCCTGAAGCGGGACGGGCTGTGGCTGGGAGGCGGGGCCGGGGCGTAGGACCTCGGGACCCCTGGCCAGGATGGCTTCTTGTTGCTTAAGATTTCATTGGTTTATGTGAGAGACGGCGAGAGAGCGTGAGCGCGGAGACGGCCGGAGCGAAAGCCGACGCCCCGCGGAGCCGGGGGCCCGATGCGGGGCTCGATCCCGGGACTCCGCGTCCTGACCTGAGCCGAAGGCAGGCGCCCAACCCACTGAGCCCCGCAGGCGCCCCCAGAATTGTCTTCTTCACCAGCATGGCCCCCTGCCCGCCCACTATCCGCCCCGTCTCTCACCAACGCGGCGCCCAGAGCACCCCTGTTCATCAGTATGACGGCCCGAAGCCTTCCCTTCGCCCAACTCTGTCCCCCATACCCCGTCTTCATCACCAGGGCCGCCACACCTTCCCTTGACCGGCGTGGTCAGCCAGACCCTTCCACTCCCGCGCCATGACTGCCCATACCCTCCCTCACCAGGGTGGCCACCCGTGCCGCCCCAACCCAACGGGGCCACCATAGCCTTCTCGTCACCCAACATGACCACCCATACCTTCCCCTTCACCACCACGGCACAGGAAAAGGAGCGCTGATGTCACGGAGACCTGGCCCCGGCCACATCGAAGCCAACAGGGCCCGTCCTACATTTGGATCAGATTTGCCAAAATCGCATGAATCCGGCATGTTCTCTCAGTGGGCAAAGCCAACAAATAACCACTCACACAGCTGATGAGTAAGCCTAGGCTTGAACCGGTGGGGTCACTGATGATCGACACACCCCACCCTCGTCACACATAACGGCCTCCTGGCCTTTCTCACCTCATCCCTGCCTTCACGTGATGGCGTTGGGGACCAAGGCATCCCTGTCTCTGGCTTGGCAACTCAGTAGGTCACAACCACGGTCCAGTCCTGCTTATCTAAACTTTAACTGGGCAGACCTGCTTGCGGCTGGACCTATATTTGGAAGAGATAGTGGTATTTGAAATGGAGTCTGAATTCCTGGTTCACGCAGATTCCAGGAATCCTAGAGGTGACTAGGTGTCCCACTCCAGGGAAACCGAAGTGACTCTTTCTATGAACTAGTCTCTGGATTCATTCTATTTTCCTCCTTTGGATTTTTTTCTAGTTCCCTCCTTCCCTTCCTGCCTGTGTTTGCGCAAATATAGAGTATAGGCCTATGTCTCCTCTACCCATCTTTTTGCTGCTTCATGGTATTTTCTCCCTTTGTGCTCTTTTGTCTTTGTCTCCGTTGTGTAAGGGGGGCTATGCATTTGACTTTGACTCAGAGGAGATGCTGCAGCAGAAAAACTAATTTGAGCCTCAGAACCTGGGCTCTGTGTATAATACAGAGAATTATGGAATTCCAGAGAACCTGGAATGGGTGTATAAAATAAAGACCATGAATTACATTCAGAGTTCCTCTTAGAATATTAGAATAGGAAATGTTTCCCCGGGATAGAGCAGAGGGACTGAGAAGGGAGAAAGGGAGGTGAGAAGGGGGCCGGAGCTGGGAGAGGTTCAGCCAAGGGCACCTTGCAGGCAGAGCTGGAAACAGCATCCTCAGGCCACCTGTTCTCGAGCAGGTGGTACGACAAAGCTGTCTGTCCTCCAGATCCTCGCTCGTCGGCTATTCAACAACAGTGACAACTGTCTGTCTTCAAGATGGCTCAATTTCGGGCATAGGCAACTCCCAGGATGCAGATATACCTCAGAGAAGCACGATAGGGGCACAGCCTGCCCTTATTCCTGGACATTCGGCGAGAAGGCGTTATGGAGGGACCTGTACTGGGGATGCTGACCTGGTAGCAAGTGTACCCATGACTGTTCGCACCCTCAGAGGGGAAGGTATTACAGGGAAGGGAGGGCCGAACGTAGCTCCAGTATGTCCCTTCAGCCCAGCCTCGTCCGGAGCTACCCTGAGGCGCAGCGGTCCATTCAGCCACGTCCATTCAGCAGAAGTCTCAGACCCGTAGTTTCTGGGCTGAACAAGACATGGAGAGCTATTTTATTTGGCCTGCACAGTATTTTCACATTTGTAATTCATTGTTAGCGTTTGAAAAATTGTAAGGTCTCGCGTAACCATCCCAGTTTCTGACTTCGAAAAAACATAGGCCCATCAGACAGCACTCGGCTTATGTCCCTCCAGGGCAGTGGCCTCCTGGAGCTGTGGTTACCCTGCCCCTGCAGACAGGGCACTGGGATCATGCATTAATATCTTAAACCTTTGGGTTTAAGATATTATGATGTTTCCTTCTGTCTGTAGACTTCTGGGTTTGCGGTTGGGTAACTGTCCGAGGATGGATGAAGTCCCGCTCTTGTCATTCCTGGTGCCACCGATATAGCTAAGTGCCTGCCATGTCGGCTTAAATGAACTGATCAGCAGATTGGACCAGGACTAAGGGATGCCACAGGCTTCAGTCTCCCCTTCCACTCCACACCTTCCCATTCTTCTACTTCTTGAGGTCCTCAAGGGTCCACTGAAGAGTCTCCTCGTTCACCTTTTTTCTCTTCTTTTTTTAATTTCATCTGTTTTTAAATTCATTTTTATTTCATCCCAAATAATCTCCACCTAGATGTAATCACATTTTTGCCCTATTTACTTTCCTCCTTTCTCACTCCCACTCTGTCGACCTTGGACCATGCCTATGAAGGTCAACTGCGACGTGGGACTCAGGATACTTCGAATCTTAATCCCTAAGCAGGCAGCCCCTAACGTGAGTGATGGATATCTCCACATCAGTTGCAGCCCTTCCCTCCTGGCAAGCCTTGACATCCCCATGTTCAAGCTAGTCTTCCCAAGTAGCAAATGGCTGCAAAACTTGGCAGCTTGAAATAAGACTATTTTATTTCACTCATGGGTTCTGTGGACCGGGAGTTTAGACAGGGTGCCATGGAGATCGCTTTTCTCTGCACCGTGATGTCTGGGCCTCACCTGAGAAGACCCTCAGTCTGGCTGCTAGGGTCACGTGGAGGCTTATTCACTCTCACGCCTGGTGCCTTGAAGATGGACGTGCCCACGCAGGGCTGCCCCACAACATGGCGGCCTGGAGTCCATGGATTTCCCAGATGGAGGCTCAGGGCCCCATGAGTATGTCAACGAGTTGCCTTTGGTGACGCTGTGTGCAAAATCGGTGTTAACCTCCACCGCACAATGGGAAGTCCCACTCCGTCCTCAGAGACGGAAATAGCCTTCTCCTCGTGCTGGAGTGGCAAGAACACTTCATAGAAGACTGTGTGGGAGGGTGATGTGGCAAGGCCATCTTTGGGAAGGACAAAGTCTCGACCTTGGGACTGGACGATGCCATGGAGATCTGCTTATCAGATTGTCACATTTCATATGTTCCTGTCTCTTCTTAGCTTTTTGGGGAGGACCGTTTTCCTTCGTCCTCAAGAAGTAAAGTCCTTCTCCCACGACGAGCTCCCCCTTTCCCCTCTCCCTTTCTTTCTCGCACACCTCCTTGTCACATCCCTTTTTCCCTTCTCAGCCCCTTGTGTTCCAAACAGGGAAGCCCTCACTGATGCATTTCACCTCCATCTACTTGCATCAGCTGAGGACATTAGAGTCTGCTGCGTCCCAACGGGACCCTCTCCCCTAAGCGACTGGCAATGCCCCAACACTCCACCGTGGGGAGATGCTTGCGAAATAAACACGTGACACACAGTCTGCCCCCAGTGGGCGCACCGGTTCTTGCAAGATCCTCCCTGGGTAACGACCCGCCGCTGTTAAGAGTCGATTTGGTGCTCGCCGACAGTGAGATTTCCTAATAGGATTCAAGACTTTGGAAGTAAACACATTTACAAACTACAACCACTGTACGGGTGGGTGGATCTCCCACTGGTGATTAATAAAGAATTTCCACGCGCTGCGTTTCTAAAGAGTCAGCGTTCTGGAATAGACAGCGGCGGCATAATTAAAGGTACAGAATCGCAGCCGCTAATAACGTCGAGCGGAGGCTGCTGCTCTGTTATCCATAATTGAGCGAGTACTTAATGTTTGTGCGCCGTTTGACAGCGTTTCAGTTCATTGACTCCGTGGGGTCCCCTGGCTCCACCGTTCACTTGCACTTGCTGTAGATTTTTCAGAAATACCCACAAAATTCCACTGTGATCATGTACACAGCAGTGGGGGCGGGGGTTGTGGGGCTGTTGGCATTTCTTAGTCCAGACGAGTGTATCTTCAAGGCAACCCTATTGGAAATAGGCAAGGAAACACTCAAGTGAGAGCTTCATGACCATGAACTTGAAATGCCGTATGTAACTAGGGAACACTCTGGAAAGTAGGGTCCTGGCGGGAGAAGCGGAATCATCATTTCAGGAGCTCTTGCAAAACAGACAGAGATTTGGCAAAATGCAGTGAGGGAAACGTCTGCCTTCTATGTCCCGAATGTGACAAAGCAAGGGGAGAGTCGGAGACGGTGGTGCTAAGGGAGACCAGCTTGACCTAAAACAAGGTCATTCATTCATTCATCTGCATCTCCAAGGGGAGGAGACCTCCAGCCAGAGCTGCGTCTCCCGGAGCTAGAGGCTGCGGTCATTGGACAGGAGGTGGGTCAGGCACGCGGCTGCCATCTTCTTCAGGAGGTCTTGGGCCAGCCTTGGACCGCCACCTCCTCCCCACAAAGGAAAGAAATGAAAGCTGAGTTTTTATCTCTGCAGCTGTATGGTTTCTTCCTCTTCGGTGTATGGCTTCTGGGAAAGCGTGAAGGAAACAGAAAGAGGAAAAGAAACAAGAATTGTTGGCGTCTGTTCTCTTTGTCCCGCCAAATCCCTGTGGGGGCTCTCCCTGGCCTCCCCAACTCCACAGGGCAATTCCTGGGACCTCCTTAGGGGCTGGAAGCCTTCCTTCTGCCTTCTGGGGACTCCGTTGAACAACATCCCGGCTTCCTTGTCTCAGCAGCAGTTCTGACCCCAACTCCAATGTGGGGGGGGTGTCCTAAACCACCGTGCGATGCTCCCACATCAGATGGGGTCCTCCAGTGGTGGAACTCCATCCTGATCCAGTCCATCCGGAGAGGGTCTGGGATCCCCCAGGTGAGGGGCTGGGTCCCCCCAGGACTGCGCCCCCTGCAGGTGACAGTGGCAGGTGCAGGCTGTCCCCTGGGCTTTTGACCCACCTGCTGTAGATCTCATGTCCCCTTCTTTGGCAGCTTCCAGAACTCAGAGAAACTCTTACTGACCAGGGTAAAGGACCTAACAGGAGCAGGCAGATGGAGGAGACGCACAGGGCAGGGTGTGGGGAAGGGGGCAGGGTTCATGTCCTCTCTGGGTACTGCCGCTCGCCTCAAATTTCCCCGGGCTCACCCACCGGAGCAAGGTCTCTGAACCCAGTCCATCAGAGAGGCACGGCCGATTAAATCATTAGCCATTGGCAATTAACTCAACCACCAGCCCCCTGCCCTTCCTTGACGTCAGGCAGGGTATGGGGCACCCGAGTTCCAACCCTCTAATCACAAGGTGGGCTTCCCTAGCAACCAGCCCCCCAGGGGCAGGTGCTTTCCGGAAAGTCTCCTCATTAACATAACAAGAGACACCTTTATTGCTCTCATTATAGGAAATTCGGAGGGTTTTAGGAGCTCTGTGCCAGAAATGGGGACAAAGACCAAACATGTATTTCTTGTTATAAATCACAGTATCACAAAGAGTCTTACAGAAAGTGCTGGGCAAATTAGCCGCCAGCCTCAAGGTCGATGTTGAATGTAGAGCCAACTCTGTCTTCCTTTGAAGGTCTTGGACGTGGCCCACCCCTCAGGAAGCTTGTAGGACTGGTGGGGGATTTCTGGTCAGCCCACTGTGGCCAAGCCATTAAAGGCATGTCTCTGCAAATTTCAGGATATTCAGAGGGGGAAAAAAAAAGTGATGCCTGGGTTTTGTTCTCGCCTTCTGGGGACATGTTCCTCCTCTGATTCCCGTCATTCCATTCCCTAACCTGGCAGAGCTGGAAGGAGTTACAGGTGCTGAAAGTGGCTGCAGAGCCGTTTTGCATTACAAAAGCAGAACTACTCCACCAGCAAAATGACCGTGGAAAGAAAAGTCTCCCGTTGCCTAGGAGAATGGCTTAGAGGGTCAGGCTGCTTGCAGGCTGGGACAGAAAGGTGCTGTGCATGGTGGGGGACGCTCCGGGGTCCCCCACACTCCCTGGAGACCTGCCTAGGACCTGCTCCCCAGCGGCCGGCAGTCCTAGTTAGCCTCCGTGTGCCCAGGCCTGACCTCCATTTCTGCTCACCTGGGAAGACCAATGGGCTTCTTCATCCTCAGCTGATGGCTGGACCCCACCTCTGTGGCCAGCACGTGACCCACGGCTCAGTGAGGCCAAGGGACAGAAAGGCTGGCCTGTCGGGGCATCTGGGGGCCGGGTACGCTGCCCCTTCCATAACCAGATGAGGACGTGCCGGCCTCCTGAAATAAATGTAAATCCAGCCCCAAAGATGTGCATTTTGCTAATGAGGGATTAACTCAAGAGGAGGGGAGAGCCCAGGTGAGCCTGGGGACCCTGCAGGAGGACCGAGCCCGCCAAACGGACTTCCCGTTTCCCCCGACAGGCTCCCGTGTGATTTCTCCCCGAAGCCAGCCCCACCGGAGCGGCCAGGAGATGTGTGGAGGGACGAGGGCAGCGGGACTTCCTGTTCTGCGGGTAGGAGAGGACTCCGGACTTCTCGGAGCAGCAAACAGGGTAGGATTCCGACATGGGGATCCGCGTGGGTCTGCCGCTTGCGGGTCTGGTTATTCCTTCCAGAAACGCATTGGAGACTCGCTCCATGAGCTCCCCGTTCTCTTTGGGCCTGTGGGGACGGCGCCGAGCAGGACTGCCTTCTGGCCTAGGGGCAGAACCTGCTCCCGGGAGAAGGGGGATGGGGAGCCGGGCCGAGAGGAACCCCGAGACGTGCGCCGCTGGGGTCCGTTGTGTCCCCGTATCCCCAGTTCCCCTCACCCGGGGGAGAGAGACCGTTCTGCTCTCTGCCATGATCTCTTCCTCCCAGCCACGCGACGGCCTTGATTCATGTGGAGCCCCCGTCCTTCCAAGGAGCAAGGCCAGTAATTGTGTTCGCCTCTCGCCTGCTGTGACTGCTGCCGGGCACTCACCCCCCCCCCCCCCCCCCCCCCGCCCCCGCCCCCGGGCCCCCCCCCCCCCCCCCCCCCCCCTGCTTCCCGGGCCACAGGGACACCCCGTCTGTGTCCAGCAGCACCTGTCCCAGCCCTGTGGGTGCCAGAAACAGTGCGTTTGTGTCCCCCCAGGATGTCTAAGCTGACATCCTGCCCTGATGCTGGTGTGCACAGGCGGGCCTCAGGGAGGTGATCGGGCTGGACGATGGGGGTCATGACTGGGATTAGGGTCCTGACGGGGGAGACCCCGAGAGCGCCCCTGCCCCATCCACCAGGTGCACACATGGCAAGAAGACGCCGGCCTCACCCGACCCCAAATCTGCTGGGGCCTTAATCTTGGACTCCAGCCTCCAGAGCTGTGAGACGTCCCTGTTTGCTGTTTAAGGCACTCATTCTGTTATTTCTGGTACCAAAGCCCTAATGGAAGGAAACACCCACATTTCTTCTTTGAAGTGTGAGTTCTTCTTGCTGCGTGTGGCCTTGTGAGGGCACCGCTGGTCAGAGAGCCCTGCTCCTCCCACGGCCGAGAGCATGCCCTGTCCCGGCCCCCAGGCTCTCCTCCAGATTGTTGGGTCTCGGCAGAGGGAGGAAGGCAAGGTGGAGGGCCGGAGACCGCCCGGCGCAGGGGCTGTATCCGACAGGCCCGACCACCAGCCGTGTTACACAGACCCCCAGGAGTGCCCCCTCTGCCGCCTTCCACTCAATGGAGTCTAGAAGCTTGTCGCGCTCCGGCAACTCTGTAATCAGAACGTTTTTTCCTTGCTGAAGTGAACCCAAGTCTGGTTCCTTGGTTTACAACAGAAGAACAGGACCAGTGGACATCCTGGAGGGCTAACACAGCCCTCGGTGGGGGCCACTCGAGGTTAGGGGACAATCAGCCCCATGTGTCTGGGGGACCCGCCATGGTCCCACAAACTAGGGTGTGAGTGTTGGCCTGACGGCATCCGCCGGTCCCCCTGCCCCGACTCTTAACCCTGAGATGTCGCGGTGGTCGTGCTCCCCGACGTTCCCACTCTCCGTCCCAAACCTGCCTCGCCCGCAGGTCCTTCAGCTCTCCACGGCCGGGGTTTACTTAGCTTGACTCTGTAGGTATATTGTTTCCTTTCCTTTTTTTGCTTCTTTTTAAAACTGGGCAATTTTCTGTCCTCGTTTCTTGGAACACTCTTTGCCCGACCCTTGTCTCTTTGCCTCTGAGACCCAGGGACAAGCGGAGGTGACGTCTCTCGTCACAGCCTCAACGTGGCGCCTTCTGTCGTTTCATCGACTTTCCCTCTGTGTCGACGAGGTCATTCCAGTTGCCGCATTTCACGGGGAACAGGCCGGCTCCATCCTCTGTCTCCTCCATCTGCTCCGGAAAACCAATCCCTGGGTCTTTCATTTCAGTTCTGACATGGTTCTTGCGTTTCTTCTCTGTGTCTTCCGCGTCTTTGCTGAGACCTTCTGTTCCTCATTTGTTTAAGTTGTGTTTGTGATTGAAGCAGTTCTGCGAAGTCTGCTTTATAATCCGCGTCGCATCATGTATCCTCTACCTGTTGGCCTCAGTCAATTTCTTTCTCACTCGAGTGGGGGTTCTCCTGGTTGTTCGTGTGCCGAAGGACGCTGTGTTAGAAGCCAGTCACTTGCGGTGTTCACATGAGGTTCTGGCTCCTCTGACACCAGGGGAAGGGGGCTCAGCCAGGCCTCCAGACACCCCGATGGCTGGGAAGGGACATCGGCCGTGTTCGGGCTCCTCCGCTGGCTTCTGTGGTGTCCAGGCTCTCTGCCATGGCTCCAGCAGAGGCTGGGGAACACCTCACGGCCACCAGAGAGGCTGGATGTCGAGCTCCTCAGCTGGCCGGGGTGGGCATAAGAGCCTTTGTTTTCTGGGGCACGAGGCTGGAGCACAGCGACCGTACGGAGGTTTTCTATCTGAGACCCTGCCTCTGTCCTGGTCCTTAGGCCAAAGAGAGCAGACTTTTGTGTCTGTGCCCATTGGTGTTTCTGGTTGTCGGCTCCTTCAGCTTCTGGGAGGCAGGAGGCAGAGAGGGAGCTCAGGGAGCTGGCCGTCCTGCTGCTCCCTAGGTCCTGGGCTCCCTGTGAGGTCTGCCTTCTTGTCCTGAGCATTGAGAATCTTCCATTGTCTGTTTCACATGCACGGTGGGTGGACGGTAGCTGTGCTTCCCACAAGGCACAGGGCTGAGCACAACCAACCCATCTTTGCAGAAGTGCAGGTTGGGAATTCTGTTGCTCAGAAAACAGCAGGAGCCCTGCCGTCTCCCCAGCCTCAGCCCCGCTCGGAGATGAAAAATACATGACCCCTTCTCCCCTCCTGCCTCACCACTCATTCCCCGCAATTTAGAAAAAGCGAATGCAGGGTCTATACTTGCCTGGGCAGGCGGGTGGGGGAGGGCTTTAAGCCATTAGATGACTTTCCCAAACCTTCAGTGTAAATCTCTCATCCCAAATTACCTGCCTCAGGAGGCCACTCTAATTCCAGCCTTTTGTTTTCCCCTTAAACATCCCGGTGTGGTGTTTAGCATTAGAATGGGAACCTGTGGCCCCATCCCAGATCTGGGACGCAGCCAGTCACCCAGCAGCTGCTCCAGGAGTTTGAAAACCCACAGACTTTGGAAACAGCTGCCGTGGTGTTTCTCGTGCCCATAAATACGGTGGAAGGCCTCCAGCAACAGAACCTGTGGGACGTCTTTCTGTTTCACAAGGTCTATTTTAAAAGGCAAAGGTGTTCCTTTGTTGTGTGCTTCTGTTTGCTTCTTCAAGAAAACTCTGAAACTGACAGCATCCAGGCAGGACAGAGCCAGCACCGCGTCCAGCCGGCTGGACTGCAAGCAGGCGATCCCGCGGGAGAAGCTGCGTGTCTCGTTCTCTCTGGGTTTACTCAAGAAGATGGCATCCGCGGGGGCCCAGGAGAAGCAGCAGGTACCAGAACAGACTCTAGGCAGACCTCGGTGGACAGGATCCAGAGAAGTCAGTGAGGGTGGGGACTGGGCTGCGCGTTGGGGCTTCTGACACGGGGAACCCGTTACTGTCCTGAGACCCGGGGGGCAGGGTCTGGAGAGGGCGGCTCTCGACACGGCCACCTGCTGGGCTGCGGCCTGCGGTGGGTGACCCCTGGGCCCCACGGTGACTCAGGGTGGCCGTGGGCACAGATTGCCTGCGTTCGCTCATCCACTCTCCCCGTGCAGCCTGGACCCCGGTAGGGAAAGAAGACCACTCACCTTGTAGTCACCTTCCTCCTGTCATGGAGGTGACCCACCGCCGTGCTTTCGGAAGGCACGCCAAATAAAGCAGAAGACCAAAATCAGGCATCCCGCCCCCTGGCATGAGCGAACACGTACTCGTGGATTTTCTGGAAAGGAGGAAATGCCGCCCATCACGGCAAGATGGATTTTAAATCTCAAACGTGGCGATTACCCAACCAGGCTGCAAGTAACCAGCAGACGCACCTGGTTGCCAGGAGATCCCGCCCCTTCCTCTGACTCTGTCCCGCCCCAGTCCAGGAGCTCTGCCTCCACGGATGCGGGAAGATCTTCCCAAGGCGCGACGGTCCCCCAGGACGTCCGCACAGACCTTCTCCAGAAGCTCCAGCAGCAATTCTTCAGAACAGGGCTGGGCCGGCCACCTCCCCCCACCCCCCGGCAACCCACCAGCTTCATCTCTCTCGACGCTCCTCGGAGCCTCTGCTCCGCTCTTGCCATCTTCACTCGTGTCCTCGGACTGTTCGGTTTCCAAAATGTCGCTCAGATCAGGGCATTCTCCCAGTGTCTTCGCACCTCATGCAGGACTGGTGTCTGAGGTTGGCCTGCGGGACCCTGCGTGTGGCCCCGTGTCACCTGCTGGTCTCAGCTGTGAGTCTCTGGCTCGCTCTGCTCTAGGCAAAGCATCCAAGCCTTCCCTTGCGCCCAGAGCTGCCCCACCCAGGGCCCCTTGGCTCCCCCAAGAGACATTTTCCAATGTCTGGAGACACTTTTGTCACAAGGGAGGGGGAGGTGCTACTGGGTGCTGGCAACTGTCTTGCCACACCAAGGACGGTCTAAGCAGCCGTGTGTCCTTCTGAAGTCCCTTCCCACAGACCTCGGCGTCGAGTCACCTGCGGCAGCTCGAAGCTTTGATTGCATGTCATCTCCTCACAAAGACCTTCCCTGGCCTCCTTCTCCACAGCTACGCTGTCCGCGCTCCTCCCACACTCACTGTCCCCTCCACGGGAGCCTCTGCCCGGCACACACCACCTCCGAACACACCATGACATCTTATCAGCGATGCCTTTTCCATTCCTCGGGATAGTGCTTTCTGTCCCGTCTGTGCGCCGCCGCCTCCCTGGTGCAGACCAGAACTGGGCACGCAGCAGGCACTCGATTACCCTGTCCTGGAAGGATAAGACACATTTCTAAGCAGGGTTCATTGGCACCTCTGTCTCCACTTTTTTTTATTCCTAGAAAATCTGAGCTTTGCTTTCGTCTATCTGAAAAGATGGATTGAGGGTCACCTCCTGACCGAGCAAGAAGCGACACGCTCCATCCAGAAGCTCTGCTCTGTCTGGATCCGCACGGCCAACAGGACGATGGGCACTGTCTTCTAAGACCAGTTTCCCCTGGCCGCCTCCTTGTGCTTTTTCAGAAAACAAAATGAGACACAGCCCCTGAGCGCCTGCTTCGTCAAAACCACTAACTAGCTCTGCCTTCCGTTGTTCTCAGGACCTTGTCCCGCTCTGCAGGGTTTTCTCAAAGAGAACAGGACGGAGCTACCTTCCATACTTGGAGTGGAGGAGCTCCTCGAGTTCATAAATAAGGAGTGGTCAATGGTTTCCTTTCTCCTAAAGCTTGAGGATCCATCTTCCTGAGGACGCCCGACAGTGCTGCCTCTGTCGGTCAGCACAGCACGCCTGCCGCCAGCCTCTAGAGAGCCGGGAGTAGGAACTCGTCCGCCACACCGCTCTCTTTCGCCGCCGCAGCGCTCGCTTTTCTCCATTTCTAGAGAAAGGCGCACAAGAGCATCCCAAAGATGCCAGGATTCCATTTATGCGTAGCTCCTCCATTATCGGCGTAACCTACAGTTCAAAGGGTAATTTATGGCTCCTCTGAAGGAAGTTCGATATTTGAAATCAGTTATCACACGATGAATAAAATGAAAGTTTGAAGACAGTCCAACCTTTCCATTACCCGGCGGTCCAGCCAAGGCAATGAGGAAGTGTCTTGCCGATGGGAGCTGAACTCGCAGTGATCGAATGCGTCTCATTCCGAGCTTCCCTGACCGAGGCATTCCCTTAACGGTCAGTTTCCCTCGCAGGGATGTGGGTCCCAGCCTGTGCTCCTGCGAGCTGGTGCCACGAGGGCTCGTTTCCAAGACAAGCACTGAGCGGAGACCCTTGTTCAGACGTGGGGCTCCTGGGAGGAGCTTGGCTCCCTCAGGAGTTGGTAGAAATCACAGTGAGGAGGAAAACTGATGGACGCTGGCCTTGCTACCAGGAGTGTTTGTCACCCTGCCGCCCCCGTGACCACGTTCTCAGGGAGGGCTGTGTTCTCCGTGTGGGACAGGGCCCTTGCTCCCTCACTCTGTGCTGGGTGTTGGAGCCAGCACGAGAGGCATTACCCCCGGGATTGGGGTGTTTAAATAAATAGATAAAACCATTTCAGTGTCAGCTCATTCACTCATTTGCCACCCGCCCGATGACATGGCCCCTGCCCCATGGACTGTCGGACCAGGTGGGGGCGGCGGGCAGGGGGGGTCCTTCGGGCTCAAAAACCGATCACAAAAACAAATGTGTCTTTGCAACTTTGTTTTTCAAATCCATCATGAGTCACGAACCTGATTGGACTGTAACCAGTATTTTAGAAATAAATGGAGTAGAATAGAATAAAATACAAAATATCAGCGTATCACTGGTAATAAAGGTAACAGACACATGGAGCATAGGTTTGGTTTGAATAATTCATTAAACTTAGTCACTTAAAAAAAAGTTCATGTCTTGGGGCACCTGGGGGGCTCAGTTGGGTAAACCTCTGCCTTCAGCTCAGGTCATGATCCCAGGGTCCTGGGACTGAGTCCCACATCGGACTCCCTGCTCAGCGGGGATCCTGCATCTCTCTCTGCCTGCTGGTCCCCCTGCTTCTGCTCTCTCTCTCCGACAAATAAATACGTAAAATCTTCTTTAAAAAGAGGTTCATGTCTTGTGCGTGCTACATGTCTTGTACATGCTACATGTCTTGTACGTGCTACGTCTTGTGTATGCTGTGTCTTGTATGTGCTAAATGTCTTGTGCGTGCTATGTCTTGTACGTGCTACATGTCTTGCGTGTGCTATGTCTTGTACATGCTACATGTCTTGTGCGTGCTACATGTCTTGTGCTTACTGCGTCTTGTGCGTGTTACGTCTTGTACGTGCTAAATGTCTTGTGCGTGCTGTGTCTTGTACGTGCTACATCTTGTGAGTGCTACATCTTGTGCGTGCCATGTGTCCACAGCTCATCCACGGATTCACCACAACCTCACCGCAGCCCGTCAGGACCCAGGTCAACAGCTCAGCTACTTTCTTGGAAGCTGCCAGCCACCGTGCCTGAGGGAAGGGAGGGCTGGAGGGTCTCCCGCTGGCCCCATGCTTGGTCAGAACTGAGCACATGTGGACCCATGGGAACCCAGGGTGGCCGGGGGTGGGGTTGGGAGGATGCCACCATTCACCGAAAAGGCAAACCAGCAGCACAGTTAGGGTGGTAACCATGATGTACATTTCTTTCATGGTGTTACTCCAGACAATTTTTCTTAAAGATTTTATTTATTTAACAGAGATCACAAGTAGGCAGAGAGGCAGGCAGAGAGAGGGGAAAGCAAGCTCCCTGCTGAGGAGGGAGCCCTATATGGGTCTCGATTCCAGGACTCTGGGATCATGACCTGAACTGAAGACAGAGGCTTCTTTTAATGTTTTCTTTTAATGTGAGTGCATAATTCCAGAGAAGCAGCATGCGGCCATCTTCAATAATGACCCACGCGCTTCCCGTCCTGCCCAGGGGTGGGTCCTGTCCGTGGGACCCACTCTCAGCATCAGATTATTCTCTCCTGGCAGCTCATGCCATCTCGCAGACGCCGCTGAGCACGTTACCTCCATGATGCCCTTGCTGAGATGAAATGTACCCGGGGATGTGTGAGGGGCCCTCTGGGTGGCTCTGGGTGGCTTCTCCCTTGTCAGCCGCCTTATATGAGGGTCACCCGTGCTTGTGTGATGTGATGTGTGTGATGCCTGACACGTGTGTGCACCTTCTGTCCCCGAAGAAGCTAGCTAGGGCAGAAGGAATGGGTTTGCAGGAGAAAGACCTCGTAATCACTAATGTCCCAGCTCGGCTGTCCCCAGTTGAGAGAGGATTCATGATCTAAACCCCTGCCGAGGGCACGCGTAACCCCCAACTGAGGGTTCCATGCTGAATTCCAAGTTATCCAAAGAATCATGGAGTGAAAGACATTTTGTCTTTTGAAGGGTTTGGAAAGCTGCCGAAAATAAGGCAGAACTTGCACGTCTGCTCTGGCAACGTGACTGATTTCTGGGTCGGGACACAGAGACCAGACGTGTAGCTCCGTATGCCGAATGCCTCCCCCAAACGCCAACCTACCCATTCAGCCATCTAGTTTAATTAATTAGAGGACTTGCAAAGGAGAAATGTTTTCACTGTGGGATATAATTATTTCGTGTGGAATCAGAGGTGCGTGGCTCCCACTCCGGGCCGCACTGTCCGTGCTTTCCCTTTGGGGTTTGGAGAGAAAGGAAGCTGCTGAGAAGCTGCCTTCCCAAAGTGAAGCCCTTTGGGGTGACCAAGGGGAAGGGATGTTGAGGGTGTGGCATGCAGGGGGAGGTGTCGCTGTGGCTTGAGCAAAGCTGGGCTGGTCAGACCCACGGTGATCAGCCTGGGGTGGGCAGTCAGGCCAGCTCTCACTCGGGCAGAGCCCTTCCTCCCCTGCTATCTGGACCTTGCCAGTCCTCTCTGGGCTCTCAGTGGACACTCACAACAACACCCCGTTCCCTCACCTCCTCATTCCCCTGTCCGCAGCCAGCCTGAACGCTGTGGAAGGAGGTTTCCCTTGGAGAAACTCCATGAAAACCCAAGAGCAGAGTGGATGTTTTCCTTCAGCAGCCTTGTCCCACGGCCTCCTGCATGTGTCCATAGCAGGAAAGCGGACATGGATGTGAGCGGTGAGGGAGGCTGTGTGCGCCTGACTGGACTGTCCTGGGGGCAAAGAGAAGAAGGCCTGGAGGCTTTGTTGTCCTACCCCACCCCTTGGTGTCAGTCTGTTCTACAACTCTAGGTAACATGAGGCCTAGCTTTTCTTCCTGGAGTGTGTTAGGAGTGACATTTCATGACACCAGAGAACAGATATCCAGAAATAACAAATATCTTTCAACCATTTTCTTACAATGTTTATGTATTTTTTAAAAGATTTATTTATTTATTTATTTATTTATTTATTTATTTATTTATTGAAGAGAAAGTGAGAGAGAGAGAGAATGAGTGCACAGAGGCAGAGGGAGAAGCAGCTCCCCGCTGAGCAGGGAGCCCGATGCAGGACTCCGTCCCAGGACCCGGAGATCATGACCCGAGACGAAAGCCGGTGCTTAATGACTGAGCCACGCAGGCGCCCCCATTTAGGTATCTTTTAAAGTAAACTCTATCCACAGTGGGGGCTCAAACTCACGACCCTGAGATCAAGAGTCACATGCTCTCCTGACTAAGCCAGCCAGACGCCCCCTCAGCATTTGCGTGTTTTCTTCTGTCTCCTGCCTGTCTTTACCCTCCTCTCTCCTCTGTGCTTCCTGTTCTCCCCACAAGCTTGTCTTTGGCCTTTCCCCTGTGACACATGGATTCCTCAGGTGGCCCCCTCGTCACCCCTCCGGATAGTCACACCCAGTGTGACTCCCTCCCCGAGGGTGGGTGGGACCCGTGCTGTTTACAGCGTACTCTATGGCACCACTCACCTTGCTAGGATCGAGTGTTGGCTCGATGAAGCAAGTGGTCACTTGGGACACACAAGGCAGGGGGCAGAGGGCAGCCTAAGGAACTTCTGCCAGAGCCCAGAGTGGGCGTGGCACCTGACCCTTCCCCGGCCAAGCACTCAGATGAGACATCAACCCCGCCCGACACTTGGCTCACCCTTTGTCCTCACTCAGAAACTGTGACGTCATCGAAGTGTGCTATTCTGTTCAAAGTAATTGATACAACCACTTTGTCTCTCTTATAAGAGGAAACTCAGTAGCTTCTGGCATATGTGCTATGACCCTGTCTCCCGCATGCAGGTCTCTGCCCCCATGGCCCCGCCGCCCCCCTCGGCACTCTCCTCACCCATCAGAGTGCTGCGCTCCTGTCCTGAAGTGTTGAAGTAATGATCAGATACGGATGCAGGCTCCCCTTGTCAGGGATTGATATGTAGTCTCCTTCCTGCTGACACGGCATTCCTCATGAATAATTTGTTTCAAACGAAACCACTGGATAATTTGTAGGCCACCTTCACTTTAAAGAGTGTTTCAAGCAGCTGCTGTCAGCTGTGAAATAAGTTTGGTTTTTATAAATGAACTGTATTATAAATCAATGAACCCGACTCTTAAGTACACTGGGATAATTTATGGATGTTATGTAAGGCAGCACCATCTCCCCTGCAGCTGATGATTAAATATGATTCCACCTGTAAGTGGAAAGCCCATCCCTCAGATGACACCGTGCACGTGCTCTCTGATGGCGTTGGTGGCTGCCCCTTTCCCATCACCGGAGGTGGCAATCGCTGTCCCCAGACTGATGTTTTTCCTACACAGTTATCGTCCACTGGCCAGCTTGTACCTCGTGGGAGTCAGGGGGTTCATGGGTCGTATCCCCCAGCCTGTTCCCTTGAATAGGTATCTAAGTTATAGGAAGAATGACAAAACACCTTCCCCATAGAGGAGACCCTGGCGCTTGTCATTTCAGAGCCGAACAGAAGCTTTGGAACCAGACATGTCCCACTGGCCCCGCTGGATTCCTCTCCAGTGCTCTATGCCTCAGGGAGTAATTTTGTGCATGGTATGAACAGTTTAGTTGTCCTATGGTTGGATTTGGCCCCTGGGGCACTTTGGCAGAAGACAGGGCAGGGGAGAGAGGTCCCACTGGCTCCTTCTCTGCAGGGTCACTGCTGGCGGGCTGCACCCTCTGTGCACGGCTGGCCCTGGGTGATGAGGGCCAGCCCGACAGCTGCCTGCACCCATACTCATCACGTGGGATAATCACCCTGTGTCAGACACATCTTCTCCTTCTCCCTCTCCCTCAAGCAGAGGCAGCTCTGCGTTCAGTGTCTCTGGACGCGATGGAGGGAAGAGAAGAAATCACCTGGTCATCTTTGGCTTTTCTCCAAAATGAATGCCCCAGAGTGGAGAGGGGATATGGGGAAAGATACTGTCTAATTCAGAAGCAGGAGGGATCCTGAAGGGCTTCTGCACAGGCTGATGGGTTGCAGGGTTCCTGGCGTGGCATGAAAGTCTGGAGCCCGGAGAAGGAGGATGCAGTGCACACCTAAGAGGAGGTCGTGGCAGACTCCTGGGAAGACCGTCATGTGTCAAGGACGGAGCTGGAAGGAGATGCTGACCACTCCGCGGGCATCTGACCGGCAGCCTTTGTGGACAGTCCCCCTGGCCGTGTATCCCATGGTGCACCTCCCCCAAGGAACCTGGACAGCATGTAGGGTCCTCTGGGGTGAGGAGAGCCAGCACACCCCATGAGCCGGACCTCAAATGCCTTGCAGGTGCTTACCCCCCCCCCCCCCCGCAAATGTGTGTGGATGTTACAGACGGGGGCACCGAAGTACAGAATGGTCAAAGATCTCGTCTGAGGTCACAAGGTTAGTAAGCGGCAGAGCCAGGGTTCAAGCCCAGCATGGCCGGCTCTCTCTACTGGCCTTTGTAAAGATCCTTACCAAACTGGACAAACCTGGTAAAACATTAAGAAAGCCATGTCTTCTGCACATGAACTCTCAGCGGGGATTAGAGGGAGCATTGCTGGGCATCACCAGCTTAGCCCCGAATGGAGACCTCCTTGGAAGCTCCTGGGTTGGCAGAAAGGTTAAGCTGTAAGGTTGGCTTGGTTTTCGGAAAGCTGTGAATTCCAAGTCTGGAAGGGGTGCTGAGAAGTCATTCCATCCAGCCCCCCGCCTTTGGGTAAGGGTTGCTCCTCTCCTTCCCCACCGACGGCCAGACAGCCGGCCTCAGCGCCAGCCGGCCTCAGCGCCAGCCGGCCTTAGCGCCACCCCCAGACCTCATCCCAGGTCTTTCTCGGTGAGTCTGTTGTCCCCAGCTGAGCCTGAATGCCCTTTCCTGATGGTGTGATGTAAACTCCCACATCAGCCCGTCTCCATCATGACAACCCGCGTATTTCTTCTGAAATTCTGAAGCTGCCTGAGATGGACGTTATCTGGACGCCCGCCTGTTCTTTGGTCTAGGATGGAAGCTACTTGAGAGCAGAGGCCACGCCTGTCCTGTTCTCTGCTCTGTTCCCCACACCCACGGCAGTGCTCGGCAGGCGGCAGGAGAGAAATAAGAATGTGTCCCACGACTGAGTCATCCTCGTGGCTGAGAGTCACTGGATGAATCACGGACACGCAGGCTCTCCAAGTTGGAAAGGATTTTAAACTTTCTTCCAGTCCAATTTTCTACGCAACGCATGAACCCAGAGCTCCATCTATTACAGAATCATGTCCGCAAATGTTTTTCTGACTTTAATTTAAGGCTTTTAAAAAAAAAAAAAAATACTGTTCTTTTGTTGGCAAAGAGGCAGCTGCTTGTTCCATTATGCACGTAAAGTAAGGCTTCTTAATGATATCTCGTTCGGACCCTCGGTGTTTATCATTTGGTAACAACTTACGAGGACTGCCAATTTTACAAATAACTACTGGAAAGAGTGAATGGCTAAAATCCTGCAAATAGTCGGTCATTTGATTTTAAAAGTCAGCTTTTGTGAATGAAACGCTGCGCTTTGCTCCAATCATCTTCACGTCTTGCAAATGTCTATCGGCTGCCTGCAAAGCACAGACCCAGTGTGGCAGAGCGCGTCTCAGTTCCTAAGATGGCCACTTGAGAAAATGATAGTGAAACGGTAAAAGGGTTGTCAGGATCGAGTGTTGATGAGAGCGTGGGACACAGGTACTGCTTTGCTCTGCCGGTAGGAGCGTCCAGTGGAATTTTAAAAGCAGATGCCAATTCCATGCCTTGGAAATTCCCCACTGGAGAAATGCCCCCTCTGCACACAAGGACATTTATTTCAGCTCAGCTAGTAGAAGGAAACTGGGAACAACTCTAAACATCCATTAGTAGTGGAGCGTGGTTTTAAAAAACGAGGTAGATTTACAAGTAATGATGTTTGAACTATCTCCCTGACGCTCTGTGGAGTAAAAAAAGCCACATGAGTCCGTCTATGGTTTTGTTGACTTTTCATGAAAAACCAACACTGATACGAGTAACAAACACACACCCCTCAAATCCCCTGTTCTAACAGTGCTGTAAATTGGTAGGAAGGAGTCCAGGAAGATATGGAACAAACAGGGAGCAGTAGTTATTCCTGGGGAAGAGAGAAAGATCTGAGCTCATGGGGGAAGTTGATGAGAACCTCAGTGTTCTCCCCAGATTTCTTCATCTTACGTGGAGAATATACACATGTGTTCCTGGTGCAATTACACTTTAATCAAAATGCTTCTGTTGTAAATCAGAACACCGGACGGAAGTGTGAGGTTGGGGGAGACAAAGGCGGTTTCAGCCTAAGATGTCATATTCCTACTCTGGCTTCCCACGTGAGATGACTTCTTCCCCAACATGAGAGATGGCCGGCGGCTTTCTGGAAAGGGTTCAGTCATGGTCAGCTGCTCCTGCTTCTCAGGGAAGTCTGCACGCTCAGTGCCCTCACTGCCTGCCCTCCGCATCCCTGTGGGAACAGCCCGGAGATGAGCAGGTATGGGGGAGGGTTGTCGAAAAAGAGAACGTGGAGAAGATTTTCACTTGTTTCGTCCCACACCTGGGGGGGTGGAGGGGGCACTTCTGGTTGCCTGGACTGGGAATAACCAGTTTCTTCTGGGACCTGCTGCACGTCCCGATTCCCTGAGCAGTGGCCATGCTTCCATACCACCTTCCCAACACGTCCCCAAGTTTCATGCATCCCAACTAGCCAGGAAGCCCAATCGAAGTCCATCAGATAATGTCCTAGGATGTTTGGAGCTGGGATCGTACAAGGGAGCAGGGTCCCTGGTCACAGTGGAAACATTATCCACCAAAACAGGTTGCTGCCAATAGCCGCGATTCTCAGGAGAATTCAGGTCCACGGTCAGGGAGAAGAAAGTGAGGTATGGAGAGATGGTGAGAGACGGAACGAGAGTCCGCATGGCTTCACACATACCTCTGCCCTTCCCGACGTCCGTGCCCTTCTCGCTTTCAAAGGCCTGCTCCCTCTTTCGAGTCCCCGAGCCAGCACGCTCCCGCCTGCAGAGAGGGATTCTCACGACTCCAGGACAGTCTCCAGCAAACCCATCCCAGGAGAGGGGACACAGATGTCAGTCACCTGAGGCTCCCTTCCCGCAATGCAGTCACCGTACACCCCAGCAGCTTCCACTCCTGCCTCTGGAATCTGTCAGAGCCGAGAAAAAGCAGTCTCTGGTGTCTCTGATAATTCCAGCTTTTTTGACAAGAAAAGATACAAGGGAAGCCGGCTAATGACTTTCACGCTCAAGGTTGCTGCACCCCTACTGAGCGCCAACGTTAATTTGTATTTATGAAATATATATTGGATTAGGTATTAAACTCAAGGCATGCATAAAGAGAGCTCAGCTCCTAGAGTCTGCTGTCCTCATCACAGAATGTTCTAGAAGGGCCCTTGCTCAGCAGGAGACTGTGCCCTGCACTTACTTTAGGACTCCCATCATTCCTTCCCGGAGGGATCCTCTCTGCCAAGTCCTGCTTCTCCCACTTTGATAAAAATCAGCTCATCTGGGAGGACCAGGCTGTGGGCATGTGATTTCTCGCACCCAGGCTTCCGAGACTAAGCAAGTGCTTTTGTGACATACTAGAACATTCTGGAGGCCCCACACTCTTGTCTGCTGCCTCACGGGGTAATTCCTCAGCAGAGAAGTCAGGTACATGTGGACACAGAGGGAGGGAGGAGTGTGGATTATCCTGAAGCACATTTCCTCTAATTTATGACATGTCTGATGGATCACCCCTGTTTCCCTATAAAGAACTATTTCTAGTGATCCAGCATTCTTTTTGCCTAAGATAATGTAACTGTCCCCTAAATAAGGCTGGACACATGCTTGTAACCTCGACTTCCTATTCATCCCTTTCTATGGTGCAGGACTGTAATGTCTTTAGACAGACCCGGATCTGGTACTGGTTTAGCAGCTCACAGCCTTGGGAAAGTCTCTGAAGACAAACAGGGACCAGTGGTTATTCCTGGGGAAGAGAATACCTTTCCAGAGTGCCTGCGCTTGTGGGGGAAGTTGATGAGAACCTCAGTGTTCTCCCCAAATTTCTTCATCTTACGTGGAGAATATACACACGAGAACTTGCCTTGATCCCTCATGTTCCCGTGGAGATAAGACTCCTATCAATCAGAAGCATGTTAACTGCTAGTAACTGATGTGAGTGGGGAGTATTTTCCCACAAATAATAGATCTAAGACATCAGTTCATGGCTCAGTCATGTCCCAGAGCTACATGCTAATGATTCTCCTAATCCTTTCCTCATAGTTACAGGATATCTGCTGTAGCTCCTGCCATCACATCAGTGTTCAAGGCAGGAGCAACTGGGGATGGTGGCGGCTATGCTGGTCCTCTTCTTTCCCTGTCTCCCAGATTTGTTACTTTCTAGGTAAAGAATACAAGCTCTGGTGGACTTGCCTCTCCCCTCCCCTCCCTGTTACATTTCTGTTTAGTTGTTCTTGGCCAGTACTGCATGCAGGCCTCCCTTTGCTGTAGGAAGGGGTATTCCCTTTATTAGCCTTAGTTGAGAGCAACAGCAGAAGTAGAAGTCAGAGATAGATTTGGAGTTAATCTGATGGTGAGGAAGACTAAGCATATGATCAGTGTGGGGTACCCAGCTGTGTCATGATTATAGGTGATCACTTTGTGTATTGGGTCGCATTGGATTTAGGAGAACCGTTGCATTTTTGATCCGATCCGTATCATGCCAGTTTCACACTTGCTTGGTGAGATCTTGATGCATTTCTTTTTTTTTTTTTTTTAAGATTTTATTTATTTATTTGACAGAGATCACAAGTAGGCAGAGAGGAGGAAGCAGGCTCCCCGCTGAGCAGAGAGCCAGATGTGGGGCTTGATCTCAGGACCCTGGGATCATGACCTGAGCCAAAGGCAGAGGCTTAACCCACGGAGTCACCCAGGCACCCCTCCTGATGCATTTCTTGATGTTTCAAGTAACTGGTGTCCAAACACCATGACTTTGGGGGGGTGCTGAGGGAAGTGGTTCTCTTTTTGTCCCTTTTCAAAGCTTTCATCAAGTTTATCATTTATTTTTCCATTACGAAGTAACATGGTGCCAGGAAAGTGGTAACTGCTCAATGGATGTTGTTGTACATCCTTCACCACCAACCTCATGGGAATACATCTTTCCCGTATTTGAAAACTTTTTTCTAATACAAAATCTGGAAAACACAGACAAACTCAGAGAAAGATACATACCAGTCATCGGTCATCCTGGAAGCGGTAAAATAAGAAAACGAAATCCCGCGAACCTTGTGTAGTAGTGGGCACGTGGACTGGGCTGCTGCCTGTGGGGTCTCAGTGTTAATTAAGGTCAGAAATGCTGTGTGGTGTAGCAGATAACTGTAGTGTCCCTGTGTCCATGTTACAAGCCCGTGGGATCAGCAGACTTCTCTGGAAGTCCCTTGAGGACCCTGTCCCTTCCTCCTCTTGGCTCAAAGCTCCTCTGGATCCTCTTTGGAAGCCAGGATACAGAGGGAGAGAAAGGGGGTGGAGGGGAGTCCTGGGTGTGCCTGCAGGGCCATGCCCGTTCCCAGGCCTCCTCGGCCAGCACTCCTTGCGTGGCCTCATCCTGCTGCAGGGGAGGCCGGAAGTGGTCTCCGTGTGTGCCCCTCATTCCAGAAAGGAGAGTGAAGGCAGCACCGGCCACGGCCGCTGCAGGGAGCATCCTTGCCTAGGTCAGAGGCCACCCAGCCACCCACAGGGGTGCCGCGTCCACACTGAGGCTGGACATGTCTTTCTCTCACCGTCCCACCGACACCACACTTGGCACCGTTGCTGCCCACGCGGCTTTTCAGTCGAGAGATCCTGTGAGAGATCGCATGTCCTCTCAACAGATCCTTTTTCTGCTGAAGCTGGCCAGACTCGAGTTCTGTTGGTCACGACTCCAGAGCCTAACGGATGCGGCTCAGGGCCTGGATCTCGAGGGTTCTCACCGCGCGGGACGAAAGGGCAACTGTGGGAACTAGGAGATGCTGATTAGCACGATTACGCTGACGGTTTCACAGCGCACCCCAGAATATCTCCGTGCACACCTTTAACACATGCAATTTTTATTTGTTGAGCACACCGCGGTAAAGCTGGAAAAAAACTACAATTGACCACGGAAAACATGGATCGGGTTGTCTTGCTCCTAGTCGACCATTAATACCTGCTGCATCAAATGAATGGCAAATCGGTAAATGCCTCCTGATCCTAGAGAGGTTTTGCTGAACGTTCACGCATCAGACCCAGAGCTGTAACGACCCACACCGGAGCAAGGACCACGAGGTCCAGGAGGAGATCACGTCCCTCCATTTACGAGGGGAGAGTTGGCAGCCGGAGACCGTTAGAACAGCGCTCAGGGCAGAACACAGAATAATAGAACGGTCGTGTTTTCCAGCGGTGGCTGTGGGTGTGTAGCAGGCACTGTTGGCTCTCGCTTCCGTAGCGATGTCCACGGGCCGCTCTCTAGGGCTCCCTCTGACCGGGGTCCTGCTGGGAGTCTGGCGTGAACACTGTTGCTCCAAGTTGGTAAACAGCGAGTGTGCGGCAGGGAGCGTCACACACGCTGTTGGCACGGGCTCACATAGACATGTGCCGTTTGGTGTGGCTGAATCGGCTCCCATCTGGCCTAAATATAGAGACATCGATTTTTTTTCTCCAGATGGTGCCACGGCTTTCAGCTGATTGCTCTCTTTTATCCTAATAGACGCGGATGTAATCCCGCCTAATGGCAGAACCCGGGAAGTGAACATCTGGGGGAGCTCAAGGGGTCTTGTTAGTCGGCGTGTGGGCCTGCCACGGAGGAGTCCACAGAGTGTTGGTGGAGACAGGTGCTCCAGCCGCTGGATGGTGGCGGGGCCCGGCTCCGAGCAGGGCACTGGGCCAGTGAGTCAGGGCCATGTGGCTCTCTTTGTCCTTCACAGGAGCGAGTCCCTGGATGGGCGTGATGATGAAGTCTGCTCAGCTCTCGGTATCCCCGAGGCTTCCCCCGTCGTGCTTGGGGACATGGGACCGCTGCCCTCCAGGGAAGAGGGAGTGTGGGCTGGACCCTCGGCCAAGGAAGGCTGCCTGGGAGCTGGGCAGGGCACACGTCATGAGAGGCACTGACCTCATTCTCACCAGGCCAAGGCAGAAGACCTCACAGCATCCCCCCTTCCAAAAGAAAAAGGACACGTAACAGGAAAAGAACGGATGAGGAGCCTTGCTGATGGGTACGTGACTTGGTGCTTGGGAAGACGATGGCCCTGAGCTCCTGACTGTGTGGCAGGAGACCGTGAGCTCAGGCAGAGATGCAGCTTACAGCCGGAGAGCCCGCCCTGGGACTCCCATCCTGACACCTCATCGTCTTGGGGTCCTAGGAAAGCTCCTGAACCTCTCTGAGCTCCGGCTTCCCTACCTGCATGTTGGAAAGTAGCACTACCCATGCCAGGAAATAGGATGAGCCAAATATAGTCCGTCAGTGATCAGAGCGGCCCCAACACACCCTGTGTTTGCTGCTGTTATGACGTACAACGCAAAAAAAAATAACTGGGACTTTATCTCATTATACTTAGTGTACGATGATACAGCAACAGTTATTTAAATGAAACAGAAATGTATGACCAGCACAAGACTGCTGTAAAGTATATTTTGGGACAGGACGAAGGGATGAATTTTTCTGCAATAGATCGACCAGGAAGGCACATAAATGAGTCACAAAGAGGTCTTGAACACCATCAGATGTAAGGAATTCCAGGCAGACATAAGCAAACATGCTTTAGTACACATGTGGGGTCAACCCAAAGCCACTAGGAATCCAGATGAATTATAACAAAGCCAAAGCAATGGTAATTAGAGATCGCATTAGAGACTGAAAAATACAACCAACTTAAGATAAAACTGAAGATTCACTCCTAGGACTACCCATCCCCCAGAACTGTAGGAATTTCAACCATCTGCGTCTGTCTTTGACTTATTGATTTGCAAATACTCTTTATTTATTAAAGATTTAATCCACTGTCTTATGCAAATATTTTTCCTACTTCTTATTCTCCTTATATCTGTATGCACGTGTGTGCGTGTTTGTGTGTGTGTGTGTATTCTCGCTTGCATCTGTATCTAAGGGTCTTGAAACTCAGAATTTGGTTTTCATTCAGTCTCTCCAATTGACGTTTTTTTTCTTTAGTGGCTCCTCTCTTTGGGGTCTCGTTCACAAAGTTCATTCCCGTCAAATATTTACATATTAAATTTTTTTTTTTTAAAGATTTTATTTATTTATTTGACAGACAGAGATCACAAGTAGGCAGAGAAACAGGCAGAGGGAGAGGAGGAAGCAGGCTCCCTGCTGAGCAGAGAACCCGATTCGGGGCTCGATCCCAGGACCCTGGGATCATGACCAGAGCCGAAGGCAGAGGCTTTAACCCACTGAGCCACCCAGGCGCCCCTACATATTAAATTTTTAACTACATTTTCCTGCAGCCTCTTATTATGTTCATTTCTACTCCTGAAACCTGACCGACACCCAGAGGAAAAACCACAGAAATGCTCTGGGGCAGGTTACACCTTAAACTTAAAAAAGTTTAACAGCTTCTTAATTTGTGAAAGTCGCGACAGCGGGTCCCAGGGAATGATTTCTAGGTAGATGAATCAGAAGTAAACGGTGTCGCTGCACCATGGCTGTCCCGTGTGAAACAGTCACCTTGGGAGCCTGATTAATAACACCAAGGAGACCCCCGATGAGAAAATAAAATACAAGCAGCACCCACTTTGCTGAGGCCACTGCAAAAAAGTCACTTCGAGAAACTTATGCTCGAAAGTTCTGCCTTGATTCTCTGTCTGAAAGTTTCCCCCCCATACCTTACCTGACGTGCTGGCATCACATTGGATTTAATTAATATCAACCATCTCCCCTGTCAGTTTTGGGGTTCAGCCCGAGTCTTTGATCCATGTTGGAAATGCCATCAGTGAAATAAGGTAGCCTCCTGCTGAGTAGGCTGAGTGACAGCCCCAGGGGCATCCCAGCCCCAGCCCCAGCCCCAGAACAGGTGAATGCTATCTTGGATTTGCACAATTAAATTAGATTATCCTGGATTATCTGGAGGTCTGAGATGTTATCACAAATTCCTCATTAGAAGGAGGCAGGCAGAGATGGAAGATTAGGCTGAGGCTATGGAAGCAAGAGGCAAAGGGGTGGACACCCCACCCCCCCATCTCCAGAAGGAACCTGCTCTGCTTGGCTGACACCTGTTCACACTCGGTGAAATGGATTTCAAACTTTGGCTGCCAGGATGGGGGGAGTGCATTGGTGATGTTTTAAGCCCCCATGTTTGTGGTAATTGGTTCCAGCAGCCATAGCAAAGGAATATTCCAGCCTAAAAAATTTTGCATGATTTACGTGAGAACCTTCACTGAAAATCCACTCTAAAACTAGCACATCTTAAAAACACTGAGACTAAAACCCTAAATAAGCCCCTTGCAGGATCGACTCTAGGTAAACCTGTTAAATAGGAACAGTGTCCTGTCTTCCTTTTGGGGAAGACTGGATGGTTTGTTTTTTTTGTTTTTTGTTGTTTTAATACCGGTCTCTCAAACTTCTTTTCTCTGGCTACAGAAAACTCTGCTATTTCTGTCTTACTCAAGTGTTCAAGAAACAATGTGTTGAGTGATTTGCTACTCAGCTCAGAGTATTTGCATTTTAATAAAAGTCTAGGGAGGAGGCAACTCCTTAAACAAAGGAGAACTTCTGGGGTGGGGTTGTGAGCATCAGGCAGGGAGAGACTTGGGACTCAGAGGTCTGCCCAGACGGCCTCACTCTCCACAATGCCATGATGGCAGCTGCCTAGTGAGCCCTTAAGAAAGCCCCGGCCTCTGTGGGACGCGGCTCTGAGGTCCTGGGGTATTTATAGGGCAGTGTTTGATAGATGAGTTGCAGAAGGGCAGAAAGCCAGCCGTGTGGGGGGAGAGCTCCAGGGAGGGCACAGAACGCAGGGTGGACAGTGCAGATGAAGTACCTGAGGAAGGGGCTGGTCCTAAAGATGACAGGGCCAGGCCACGCAGGGTGGTGTAGACCTCACTAAGGAATCTGGATCTGAGGCTGCAGGAGGGAGAGGGAAGCCACCAGGGGCATTTTGAACAGAGGCAGTTCATCAGGGCTCTCCAGAGAAATGGGGCATAGACACAGGATGCCCAGATAAATGGCTGAACATCATTTCTGGGTGCATCTGTGTCTGGGATGGATGGAACAGGATCATGAGGGGCAGGGACCCCTCCCGAAAGGTTCTGAACAGCTCACCAGGCTAGCCAGGGTGACTGTCCCTAAGGACTTGTGTGTGGACATCTCCAGGCAAACAGAGTGCCCCTCCCTGGCTGATCCCAGCCCCCACACAATCCTGAGCAACCACCTTGAGATTTGTCTTTATGACGACTGCTCATTTTTCAGCACAGTCTCCAAATGGCAACGATTTGTTACTCTATAGTGGCTTTAATTAGCCACTCCATTTAGGCACTGGAAAGACTAGAAACCATTAATACGACCCCGTGAATCCACCGAGCCTAGTAGATGCTCAAGAAATACTTGGAAATTGCTTTAGAGAAGCAAAGAAATCTCTCCATCCATTATTAACTAGTGCTTTTTCCATGGTTGGACTTGGCAAAATCAAAATCACCAACTGCCTTTGATTTCAAATTTAATTATTGAAGGCCAGAGCTGCAAGAAATTTGTAAGATAACTTTGCATAAAAGCCAGTGATATTTGAAGGCGTCCTCAACTTGATCACTCAGAACTTCTACCATAATCGAATCTTTTTTTCCTTTTCTTCTTACAAAAGAAGATATTGCAGACACTGGCCATAATTATCCAACACCAGAGTCTCCAGGATGAAAAGTAAAATATTCACTTATATCAGGGGCTGTCACATGTCCTAGTATCTGGTCGGGAGCCCTCACGTTAGCCCTTGGGTAGACTTGAGGGTCAAATAGATTCCGTCCACCTTTTCGACTAAGATTGGCAGGTGAGGCTTCCCGTGGTTCTGAGGGATTCTGAAGTCTGCTCTGGGGAGGGGCCACAGACATGGTGTGTTTGGTGGGTGATGTCTACGGTGGGTTATGGAGTGGGACACAGCATCACCCTCTCACAGATCTGATGTCTCTGGCACAGCCCGAGTTCATCTCAGGGGTCTGCTTTGTTGCCTTCCGTGCAGGTTTGTAAAGGATGCCTGAAAGGAGCACTTTTCTTTTATCAGCTCAAAATGCACCGTCCTTGGGGCACCTGGGTGGCTCAGTGGGTCAAGCCTCTGCCTTTGGCTCAGGTCATGATCTCAGGGTCCTGGGATCGAGCCCTGCATTGGGCTCTCTGCTCAGCAGGGAGCCTGCTTCCCCCTCTCTCTCTGCCTGCCTCTCTGCCTTCTTATGATCTCTGTCTGTCAAATAAATAAATAAAATCTTTAAAAAAAAAAAAAAGCACTCTCCTTTCCAGTCAAAGTCAGACAGTCCCCACGTGCACAGGGAACTTCCTACGCCAGTACCTCCATTCTGGGCAAAAGCTCTTTAATTAATTACTTTTCTGCATTCTCTGTTGAGCCATAATCTCATCTTTCTAAGCCTAAACCTGAAATTTCCCCTAAGAGTGAGCACAGCAGTTGGAGAATCCACAGATAACGTGTCCAAAGGTCTGGCTTCTGTTTGTTTACGGCAGAGACCCAGGAAGAGGAGAGCAGAGCAGAAACAAACCCGAAAGATCTGGAATCCGAACGTATTAAGTCTCCTCTTGTCATATCCACAAATCCTTGGGGTTCCGCTCTCCTTCAGAATCCCGATCCGTGTTGGCTTGATTCACTCCCGAGCGTTCAAATTGATGTCTGGGGAGGTGGTCTTCACTTACCAAGAACCCAAACAGCATAACACAGCTCTGCACGTGGCAAAGCACAGGGCCACACGGGACAGGATAGAGTCGGAAAGAGCAGGACGCATTCCATAGAGGGACGGGACCACAGCGAGCAGGGTTTCCTGACCTCTTGTTCTGGCTGAGCTGCATGTGCCTGCCTCTCTCTGTTTTAGATAATGTCTTGTCTATTTCTTACTGTGGATTGCGGTCAAAAAGTGTCAAAGACACTGGAGTGGATGGCCTGTGTCACAGGAGAGGACACCTCTGTGTCTTCGGTATTCCATCCCGGCCCCGGCTGCACTCCAACAGCCCCACCGTCAGCAGCTCCCCCGGGGAGGGACGCGGACACGGGCCGCGTGCGGCTGTCAGCCTCTGGCTGGGTGCACGTGGGTGTCACACCAATCCTGTTCTGTCCTGGCTTTGATCGAGCCAGAGACTGTCCCTTCCGGGTGGGAGTTAGGTGAAGGCTCCGTCCACCCACCCTCGGAAGCCGGAGGAACCAAAGAGAGGGACGTGCGGCATGTTTTAGACAGTCCCGTGGCAGGCACGGGAGGCACAGTCAGGCCCCAAGAGGCACACGCGGCCGTTCTGGATTCTGCTGAGCCGGGTGGAAGACGGCTTCTCGGAAGACACGGCATGTCCAGAAGCCTCAGCTATGCTGTTTCTGCCTCTGCTGCGGGTTTGGAAGAAGAGCACAGTTTGCTCACCTTGAGGTTGTCTTTCCCTGCGGTCTCTCCTCTTTCTTCCTTCCTTCCTTCTTTCTTTTTTCTTCCGTAGCTTCTTTCTTCAGCCGTCCTTCTCCCTCCCTTCGTACCTACTTTTCTTCCCTCCCTCCCTGCCTGCCTTCCTGTCCTCCTTCCCAGGATGCCGACCTTCCCGGCACCCCTTCTGCTCCTGACTGCTGTGCACAGTCTCACACGTGGTGGCTAAGAAAGTCCGTTTCGAGTGGAGGGATCCCCGCCTGTAGACTTCTCACGTGGCCTTCAAAGAAAGGCCGCCACCCCACACTCGCTGACTTCCCTCAGCCATAGCTTTGAACCAACTCCCCAGCACAATGGGATGGTACAGCCAATATTTACTTTTTTTCCTTTCATTAGATAAATAGTATTAAATTGGGATCCTTGAGAAAATTGTACCAACGGTATCATGTTTGAATGTATTTCGAGCTCAAGACTCACTCAGGCAAATTTTTATCATATGCAAATCACCGTCATTATGCAAATAAGAGCATCCTCATTGCCAAGCAAGTGTGAAATGGATGTTTGTTTTATGGTGATGAATTAACTTTCCCGGTAGCCGTCTATGGCGTGCGGCTAGGGAATCTGCGTGGGGCTCCTGTTTGCTTTTGCAGACATTTTTGTTGGTTCCAACATAAATCTGTTGCCAGCGTGGGCAGTGTGGGGTCTGTCTTGTTTTTCCAGGTCTGGGATCTAAGTTTCTTTGTTGAACCATTACTGGGCTTCTTTATTGCGATTTGGAGCTGATAGGTAACAGCGAGTCCACAGCTGACTTGGAAAGCTGTCCCTCTTGGTGGTCAGACTGGGGAATGGACTTCCTGCTTCCCTTCAAAATCTTTTGAACCCCAGTAAGAGCCATAGGACTTCCTAGAGCCCCTCAAGGAAGAAAATGGTGCAGAGCGGTGTGGTGGGGAGGGAGGTGTGTGTTTGCGCTCTGTCTGGGCTAGGCAGTCTGGATGATATTAGTCACAATAAATCATCAGCCACCATGCTTCCTGCATGGGCACTGTGTGCAAAGTACTGAACTGTGGTTTCGCCTTTAAGCCTCGTGCAGTCCTTCGAGGAAGACACCCTCAGCCTCCTCATTTCGTACACCAGGAACCTGAGCTCAGAGAAGTTAAATAACCTGCTCAAGGTCACACAGCCCGTCCGTGGTAGAATCTGGGCTCAGACCCAGGCAGCTGCTTCTACAAACCCCACACTCGCGGACACCACACGTCTCTGAAGGGGGACTTGAACTCTGAGGGTTGGAGCTTGGCGTGCTGAACGAGTTGGGAGCCGGCCCAGGAGAAGGCAGTTCAGGGGACGCGCCCGTGGACGGGTGTGGAGGGCAACATCCTCACGGACCGCTGGGGCCCCGTCCTGCCTGAGGGGTGGAGGTGGAATGGGGGCGGCCTGAATGGGCTGTGGTGCCTGGGCAGGTGGACGGTGGGGGGGACCCGCCGGGGAAGAGCCCCGCCCTGGGTCCGAGTGACTGGTGTCTGTGAGGGAGACCGACGGAAGACTCGGCTTCCCAGGAAGATGGACAGGTCATGGTCCATTAAGGCTCCCATCACCTGACTTAGCCCTGATGGGCTCTTTTCCCTCTTGCCATCTGCTGCACTACCCCCGCCCCTGTAGGTGTGGATTCCAGGACTAAGAGGGATAAGGCTGTGCGTGAGAATCCCAACGGTTCTAGAACATTCCTTCTCGGACCATGGCGGTTTCCCCTTGTATCTTCCTGCAGGAGATGCACACACCTAGGGACAGGGACAAGACAGGCAAATGCACCCACACACCACCCCCCCCCACACACACCCATATGCACACGTCCCAGCTCCTAATATCCCCTTTATCCACATAGAAGCGCACGGGCAGAGGCAGGCCGACCAGTCCACTGCTCAGAAGCCACACACAGGAGGCTCCTGACTGTTTTGTTTGCTTGTCATTGGTCTCAGGGGATGGGTACAGGGACTGGAGAAAGGCAAGGGCCCCCCGTGGAGGCCTCCGAGAGCAGATAGGCATCTATCAGATAGGGCCAGGAGCGTGAACGTGTGTGGGAGCACGGCTGGTCCGGGGAGGCCCGAGTCCCTGATGTATCTCCTTCCAGAAAACCTCAGGACACGGCCTGCTGCAGCCTGGCTGGGAGGACAGGGGCGCCCATGATCTGGCCTGAAAGATCACAGGCAGGACTGCTGTCTGCAGTGGATGTCTGCGGGCCTCATGGTCTGAAGGCCCAGGGGCGCTCTCAGTTCTGCCCATCAGAGGCGAAAACCAGACACACTTCCCGGCTCCTTGCGTGGAGTCTCTGGTGTGAAATGCTCCAAGGACTTTCCAGCCGGCAGGTGCCTCACAGGGTACACGTGTGCGCAGACCGTGTCCTGCGGGCAGCCCCGGGGCGGGGGGGGGGGGCGGCGCGGTGGTTGGAGCTGCTCGCAAGTCAGGGGATACGAGCTGGAAAGGACAGCGGTGCCCAGACTACTCCATGTGTCCTCGGCGTGGTTCCACCTCAACTGCTCCCCCCACCCCCTCCCGTCACCGAGCTCAAGGGACAGATCCCTGGAAGCAGGGAACCACATGCCTACTGAAGCCAAGGTGGCGTGCGGACAGCTGGAGGTCTGAACAGGCGCTGTTCCCAGCGGGAACAGGAGGGACAGTGGGACAGGAGGCGGCTGGCCAGTCGTGCACAACGGCGGCACACCAGGGTTCTCCTCTTGGATCCCCAGTGCGGCCAAAGGGGACACATTATTGAAAATGACTCTCCCCTGCTCCTTGCAGTCTTCCCTGTGGAGAAGGTGGTTACATGTTCACATTTAAAGGCAAAGGTAACACGAGGCAACTAGAGAATTTTTAAGGACTCACGAAGCCCCATCGTCATTTCTGCAGGAAGTTACTGTTCACAGGAACGGCCGTCCGTCCCGGGTGGGGGCGAGGTGCGCACTCCCCTCATTTCATGTTTACACCCCGACCCCAGGACCTCAGCATGTGACTGAATTCGGAGGTAAGGTCTTTTAAAAGGTAATTAAGGAAGAATGAGGTCATTAGGGTGGGCCCTGGTCCACTCTGACCTGTGTCCTAAGAAGAAGGAGTGGGACACAGATGCGCACCGAGGAAGGAGCGCTTGACAATGTGAGGAGCCGATGACGTCGGCCCCCCCGGGAGAGGGGCCCCAGGAAGGAACAACCGTCCCGACACCCTGATCTCAGGGTTCTGGCCTCCAGTATTGGGAAAGAATAAATTTTCTGGTTTTTAAGCCACCCCCTCCATCTGTATTACTGTTATTCCAAGCACACTGATAGGGTCCCCTAAATTCCTTATCCTTTAGGAAAAGTACTGATGGTGTAACCTCCCACAGAAATTTGGGGGAGTATCCTGAAGGTTGTTTTTTGTTTTTCAAAAGCTCTCTTGTTTTCCTCTTGCAAGCAGACAGATTTGAACCTTTCTGTAAGATTAATTGTCCGGAAAACTGTGTGGATTAATTGCTTACATCATTAAAAGGTCAGTAGGAAATGGATGAGCCCTTTCCGAGCTGCGGTTTGCTGTATGGGTTTTCCTGGCTGCCAGGGGCCGCTTCCCCGAGCTCCGGGGTCCACACGTGCACACGGCCGTTCCTGCAGACCAGGGCTCAGCAGCAGCCATGGCCGCCGGCACAAGGAGTGGGGAGCAGGTGATGAATATGTGAGACCTTCCCCGCCTAACCTGCGACTTCATACTTAGAGGTCAAGAGCTTAAGGGAAGTAATGACAAAAAAAAAATGGTCACGTTCAGATTTTTTGTTTGTTTATTTTGAGATCCGGAAGGGGACTTGGGTTTGGCTTCCCAGGATCTGGGCCCCTACTAGGCAGCGATGGTGCCCAGATTTGCCTTAGAACAACAGCTCCAGCTCCAGTGGTCCAAGGCCAAGGGCCCAGCTGGACCACACACAGCATCCTGCCTGTGACCACACCGATTGGCTCAGCTGTGGGCATGTGACCGAAGCAGGTCCCAACAGAACAGGGCTCAGGGTTTTGTACGTGCTAACGGAGAAGATTCTGAGCATCCCACACCTGAATCCAGCGGTGGGGGTGTGGGGGGTGGGGGTGTGTGGGGAATGTGAGCCTGAGGTGCTCCCAGGAGGAGAGGGCCAGGCTGGGGTGGTCTCCAAGCACAAGGGAGAGGGAGGGAGAGAAATCAGATTCTCCTGACGTCATCTGACCTGACCTTGAGCCACGTGGAGAGCCAGATCTGGGCCTTTCCAGTTATACTGTCCAATAAATCACCGCTCTCGCCACACCGGCTGGGGTTGGTTGTGAAAATGTCATCTCTAAGCGAAAGACCAAATGGCAAAAGGTGCATGTTTGATGGGTAGCTTGACTTATTTGCCTCATACAAAGGAGGAAAGGTGGCCCATTTATTTCCTAAATGGTTCTTGCGCTAAAGATTAAGAGAGAGCTTTTGCCACCTGCCTTTGCAATCTTGCCCCTTGAGTTCACCGAGAGACCTAAGCATGGATGTCAGTGTCCTTGCGGGCTGTCATTTGTTTAGACAACGCCAAGATCCAGCCTTCAGGCAATAATACCCAAAGCTGAGTCTGCTTTCACTGTAGCGAGGAAGTGACATTAAGCGTCAGCTTCTCAAGACACGAGGGAGAAGATGGTGACTTCAGAAGGAAACAAAATGGTCATCTTCCTTCCTCCGTCTGTGACTGGCTCTTGTCTTTCTCCCTTGTGTTAATTCTCACAGTAATAATTACATCATTGACAGCATTCTAAGTATAATGAACTCTCGTGACTTCTCTCCTCCGCCAGAATATTGACTGCATGAAGACATAGTCACGAAATGCTGGTGGACGCTTTTGCCCTGGGCCAGTGTAGGACCTCAGGTGCATTCTGGGGCAGGAATGAGGAAACTAGGCTCAGAGGTGCTAAGCAGCTTGCTCACGATCGCACACGTGGCGGAAAGTGGAGCCGGGATGGAATGTCCCCTCCGCAAGCCCTGTCGTGAGCCGGGATGGAATGTCCCCTCCGCAAGCCCTGTCGTGCGAGGATACAACGCAGGAGCAGGGGCAGAACACCACAGGAGGGGCAGCTCCCCCCAAGTGTGGTGGACATCATGGGAGAGGACCAGTTCTCCATAAAACTGATGGATTGTCTTAAAGGTCAACATTTAAGAGACACCAGGACGGGTGGGGAATTTGCTGGCGTGAACTTCTGCAGGGAGAAGCTTTCTGTCTGGGCACAGCAGAGCAAGGACCCAGAGGACAGCAGCCATTAACCTGGCGATGCGGGACAGCTGTGGAGGGTCACCGATGCGGCGGGGAGCTCAGTGCCCTTCTGGAAGGAGTGAGGCCGCGGGCAGAGGAAGGAGACTTACAAGGCATGAGGCCGTCCAAGGGAATGAGTCCCCACAGGAAGAGAAGGGTGAGTCTGGACAGGAGGCTGAGTCTGGTCAGGAAAAGCATCCACACCCCGTACTTGAAAGGAAGACGTAACTTGGGACACTAATTAACATGATTGGAGAGCAGAAACGCCCCTCGGAGGGTGACGAGGAACCCCAGAGGAACCCACAGCATCCTAGAGCTGGGGCCATGGAGAAAGGTGACAGTCCTGAGGCCACCTGGTGAGAACAGGTGCCATGGGGACCCCTTTCCTGCTACCCAAGGCCCCTGTTGGTCAACCCAGTCAGAAACCAGGAGGCCCCGGTTCTCAGGAAAAGTAAACTTCAAGGGTCAAACCTCACCAATAGGTGAGGGCCAGAGAGGAGGCCGAGACTAGAGGGAGGCGGGGGGGGGGGCGGGGGGGGGGGTTGCGGGGGGGGGGGACGGGGGGGAGGACAGCGGGGCGGGCGAGAGACCACAGCGGTGCCTGGAAAGGCTTGAAATCCGTTCTCTGCTTGGAAACAAGAGGCGTGGATGGAACGGATGCAATTAAAGATAAATTACTTTTGAAAATTTCATTATCCCAAACGTTTTGTTCTTAGATATTAATTAAATAAAAAAAAAGAAAAGGTAGTGTTATGGTCATACATTATTAAAATATAAACAATGCCCCCAGGAATCTGAATTTCCTTCTTTTCTTACTCAGTGGAGGGCCCCTAACCTTTTGGGATGCAAATGTTGTTCATCCAACACATTAAGCAAAGCAATTCAAATTATTTATTAATGGTGCTTATTTAATTTGGTATCTTGGGTGTTTTCTGTGCGTGCCTGATGTCATTTGGGAAACAGACCTTTGTTTACCATTTTTATTCCTATAAAACAGATTTGAGAGTGAATTATTCATGGAATTGTTTAATTCCGTGGTAGCTGGGTGATGGCTGAGACCATGTCACCCCCCTCCCCGCTTTATTAGGACTGCCAGAAGTCAATTAGCCATCCCTGAATGAAATACGACAGAGAGCTCATTACCAGTCAGCCTAATATTTATTTTTTTTTTCTAGATTCCTTTTCACTTATGGTAATAGCTTTTGTTAAGATAAATGATCTTAAAGATGCCTTGAAATCCATATGGCTTTTTTTAAAGTCAAGGAAAGATAGCCATATAATTGTTTCATACAAAGAAAAAACAAAACAAAACAACCTCCCCCCCAACAAAAAAACCTTTCCTGACGGTAAGCTGTTTGAGTACAGGGAGCACGATGTAACCCTCTTTTTAGGAACTGTTTTTAGAAACTGGTTAACATTTATGGGGCATAGACTCTGTGTAAGATACTATGGTATGGGGTTTACAAATATGACCTGATCAAATTCTCCCAAAAGCATGGGGATTTAGGGGTTAAGAAAGAAGTCCAGTTGGCAGGGCCCATTGCAAATCCTGGTATTATAACCATTTGTAAAATTTAACCAGGTTAAATTTTATTTTGTGAATGAGTGAAAAAATGCGGCAGGAGTGATCTGTTTCAGAGCTACTCCTGAAGAAAGGCAACAGTGTCACCTGGAGATCCTGTAACCTGTTTGCTTTTAATGTCCATGGACAATTTGGTGGTTTGTTAGGTAGGACTCTTGGTTGTAAATGACAGCATCTCAACTCAAACTTATTTAAGCAAAAAAAAAAAAAAAAAAAAAAAGGGTGGGGGGATTTGCTTCATGTCACCATAGAAGGGATGGGAAGTGTCAGCTTCAGGTACGGCTGGATTCAGGTGCTGAAACGATGGCCTGATCTCCTTTCAGCACTGAGCTCTCCATTTTTCTCAGCTGCTTCCATTTGAGGGCCGCATTTCCCCAGTGGTGCTGAGACACAGACTGCTCGAATCCACCTCCTAATCTCTTGATGCCTCTTCTGGGGGCTCCAGCAAAAGACCTAGGAGGAGTCTTGGTCCACTGTGATCATGTCATGTACCCATCCTTCAGCCAATGTCTGTGCAGAGGGGTGTGATGCTCTGACTGTCCATCCCCTGGGGCCATGTGCCCATCCAAGGACCGGGGCTGAGGTCAGCACCATCCATGCCACTGTGAACTCTGCAAAGATTCTAAAGATTTTCATTTCTAAAGAAGGGAGAACGGATCCAGGGCAGGCAAAACACGCACACGTTCACTTGTTGAACTTTGAGAAAGGTGTTTAAGATGCTTGTCACTTCTGATTATGTCTTCTGCTCTCAATGTTTGAGTCACTCTTCCAGAAGATTCCAGCACTCTCCATTGTCTTTTTGTCAAGCTCCAGGTAGGTGGCCCAGGGTGTAGGCGGGGAATTGTCTTACTTCTCTCTCGTTCCGTGTGCTGGGCATGTGATTCATGCCTCACAGCTGCTCTCTAAACAGGTGAACGGGAGCCGTGACGAGATCCCAGACTGGAGACTTTCTTTTCTTTCTTGTTGTTTCTGCAACTATCGCGGAAAGACGTGAAGGCATTTTCGGGGAGAGAAAGAGCTGTGCTACAGAGTGGAGAGCCTTTCTACTTCCCCGCCTGCTTCTCTGGGGTAAATTGTTACTGTCAGCCTATTTCCGGGACGGTTGATGACAGCACACAGAAATACCTTTACCACAGGTGTTCGATTTGACAAAGAAGCGTGGTATGTACAGGTCAACATGTCAAGGCTCTGGTTATTTAATGGAGATCCCTTTGGCTTTACCTGAGACCTGTCTCTTCCCCAGCGCAGCATCTGCCTGGGTCTCAGAGAAGTTGTTTCCTTTCTCTGCATGCGCAGCTTCTTCCACAACCAGACCAAAGATCCTGCTTGCCTTTACATTCACCCCGGATTACCACAAAGTCTGAATCGGTCCTTTCTCCGCAAAGGGTCTTCCTCTGATGCTCGGTTCTTGGGCAGGTGGAAGACATACACGTCCACCTCGTGATTCCGTTCCCGACCCCAGGGAACTGACTGATCTGGCTGGTGACGGCCACCTCCCCGCAGTCCAGCCAGCAGTGGCCAAGAGAGATGCTCCTGTTGTGCCCACAGAACTGCCAGGAGCCCCCACTGTAGACAGAAGCAAAAGCTATCTTCAGACCATTGCTGATACTTGGGCACGGGAGGGAACAGGGTGACGAGGGCCGGCAGAGGGAAAGAGGACGGGAGGAGGAACCAAGTGTGTTTGGGATTACGGGAGCCTTGTCCCCAGCTGATGGAGCAGCAGGAGAACCTGCTGGGCCCCGAGACAGGGCAGTGAGTGAGAAACTGGCCTGATTTATTCACGAGGCTCCCTGAGCTGTCCTGTAGGTGCTCACCGCCCCCATAAAGCACCATTTCCACAAAGCCGCTCTCTGCGCGGTTAAGAGCTCCCAGAGTGGAAGGCCACTTATCTCTGAAGCAAACATCACCTCAATCCTATCTGCCAGGGAACGAGGAATAAATAAATGCACTTGGAGACATATATACATGATAAATAAAATACAAGTGGCACCAGGACACAGCTTACCTCCTGAGCTCCCTCCTTATTTTAATGAAAGCTTTTTTATCGCACCATTTACCAGCCCCGTGTCCGATCAATATGGAACCTTAATCATGTAACAAGACCCTATGGGGCTCTCGGATGACACTTGCAAATTTGGGGGAGGGAGGTTACTTCTTGGGAGACTAAGATTAAGTACGGCTCTGAGAATTCTGCAAGAGGGATCTAGAAGAAAAATCTTGGTTTCTGCCAAAGTCTCGGCAACGCACAGAAAGGCTCCATTGTGATGAGCCCCGACACCCCCCCCAGCAGGTGTATGTCTTGGAACAGGGCACCTCCTTTTAATGAATAACCTTCTACATCTAAGGGTAGCGGACTCCGGACAGCAAAATGCTTGGTATTTGACTAGTTGCCAAATATTAAACAATGGCAGACAAGACACACTCAGTACATGTCCATCTCTGTGATTCCTCATGACTAGGACGGGGCTGGTGCACAGTGGAAATGGTGACCTATTGCCTCATAACGCCAACGATCTCACAAACTCGGCTCCACATTCTTAAGAAGCTCCCGGGTGCCGGTGACCGTTCCGTTCACGGGGAGAACCAGGCGATGCCATCCCTGGCATAGGGATGCTTGGCTGTTTATGCAGGAGAAGAGAAGTACATCCTGAACCTGCCCCCCAGAGCACAGTGAGTTCCAAGCCGATGAGAGTTTAAGAAAGTAGACGTGCTTGGTTTTCCATTTTGACTAGAAAAACACACCCCCACAGACCATAAATACAGGTAAGAAGCTCGTGAACCACTGGGGTGGGGGGTATTTGCCACAAACGACCAAGCAGTCACATCTTCTGAAGGATGCTTCCCAGTCACCCTAGAAGGCTCACACGCGATGAAAGTAACAAGTAGGCAAGTCATAGCAAGGACTAGGAGGTGACAAGCTGGATGCTTCTGGTGCCAGTAACAAGAAATAAAAGCAGAAACAATTTAAAAACAATGAGATACAAGTTTTCAGCTCTAAAATGGCAGCTCACTTTAAAAATATGAACACCCCCAGGGCACTGCTGACACTTCTGGAGAATTCTTTGTGGGCAATGAGTGTCTTGCATACCAGCCTTCTACCCTCCAGAAGCCAGCAGCCCCCTCCCTCTGCTAGTGACAGGGAGAAATGTCTACACTCAGGGCCAAACATCCCCCCCACCCTGCCCCCAGGGGCCGAAGTTACCCACTTGGTTAGAGTATGAGAAAATCTGTGTCTTTTGCATTTCTGGCAGACAAGAGAGAAATATCTCTCCAAACACTTAGGACATACATTCCCATTTATGTAGCAATAAACTCAGTATTTATCCTAAGGAAAATATCTGTGCCCTAAAATTTTATCTGCTATAATATTCACAGCCTTGTTTATAATTGCAAACAATTACAGATCGTAATCTCCAACAGCAGGGACTAGGTGGTTGTTAAAGGAGGTCGTGTCATTTCTGGGATCACTAGAACGGTGAGAACCATGACAAAATGTGCATAGAATGTCCAGCCATAAAACAGGAGTGAGTGTGTGGGGGTCGGGATTGGGGTACAAATGGGCTTAGACAAATGCCCCTAGGACCATGAGCAAACCAGTTTGCCGGATGGCAGATGACGGTTGTATCAGTTACCTAGTGCAAGCCCCAGACCGGCCAGGTGAGAGCAACACCGACTGTTCGTGGTCTCTGTGGGTCAGGAATTCCGGAGCCGCTGAGCTGGGTGGTTCGGGCTCAGGATCTCTCAGGAGGACGTTGGCCGGTGCTGCATCATCTGAAGGCTCGTCTAGGGCTGGAGGAGCCCCTCCAAAAATGGCTCACGTGCATCCTTGTTGGAAGGAGGCCTCAGTTCCCAGGATCCAATCCTTTCCACGGGGCTCCTTGAGGATTTGTTCAAAGCCGGTGTTGTGAGACGGTGAGAGCCAGGGGGAGGTGTGATGCCTGCAGAGGTCCAGCCAGTGCAATTACACACCATAACTTCTGCCTCCCTTCCAGTCATTTGAAGCCGTGCCCATGGGCCTCTGGCATTTGAGGGGAAGACGTGATGGGGAGGTCAGACAAGGACGGGACAGATGGCAGCTAAGTCTTCAGGAGAGAGCTCACCAGAAGCATGAAAGAAGATGTTCTCTTTCCAAAAACATGGAATAGTATATGCAAAAGCGGGTTGAAAAGAGCCTGATAGACCCTTGGAGCTGTGTTTGGAGCATTTGAAACCAGTAATGCACAGAATAGAGGTGGGGGGTAGGTCTACTGGGAGACAAAGGTCCCATGAGGGGTTAGGCATTGTCCAGAAGGTCTCAGAAAGCCGTGAATGCTTTTCCCCAAGAAAGAAACACAATCAGATCGTTTTTTATTATTATTTTTTAATTTATTCTTCAGAGAGAGAGAGGGAGAGAGAGCGAGCACAGGCAGACAGAATGGCAGGCAGAGGCAGAGGGAGAAGCAGGCTCGCTGCTGAGCAAGGAGTCCGATGTGGGACTCGACCCCAGGACGCTGGGATCATGACCTGAGCCGAAGGCAGCTGCTTAACCAACTGAGCCACCCAGGCGTCCCTCAGATCGTATTTTAATAACATCACCCGGGACACCGGGAGGCCCAGGGAGGCAGCAGGGAACATAATCGAGAAAGTCCTGTGTTACCCCTCAGGGAGAAACCGTGTGGATCCAGCCTCAGCAGTGGTGTGCAGGGGAGAAGAAGAGAGAACAATTCACGTTCAACATGACGGCTCCGCAGAGTTCCATGATGGATTCTAACCCTGGGGAGGGGGACTTCCAAGTCTGTGAGCAGCTGGGGAATGGTCACGGCCATTGATAGATATGAGATGGGCTGGAGGAAAAGGATAGAGCGTGTATATATCTTGTGACATGATAGAAAAATTAAATTTTAATTGTCCAAAGAAGACGCCCAACAGGCAGCTGGGAATTCAGTGTGGGTCTCAGGAGGGATTTCTTGGGGAGACCTGGCTGCTGGGTGAAGCAGTCGTGTTGCCAAGGTCCCAAGGAGAACACGCAGAATTGAAGGAATAGATTCCTGGAGGACACAGAGACAGGGAGAGAAGCAGAAACCCACAGATTGATCCTGAGGACAAATCATAAAGGAGAAGAAACTAAAAACTATGGTCACAAAACAGTGGGGTCACAAGATCAGGAGGAACGAGGTGAGCAGGGTCAGATATTAGCGAGAAAGTAAGACAGACAAGAAATTCAACACATCCATGAGATTTGCAATTATTGGGCCACTCGCAACGTGTTGGAAATGGTTTTTGCAGACTGATGGGAAAAGCAGACCTCACAGCCGGCTAAACAATGGAAAATCTATTTAGGATTGGCAGACAAAGACATTTTCAACAGAAACGTGGGATCCTAACGATTAAGGATGAATGATTATTTGTACCCTGTGACCAATTAATGAAGGAACTTTCTACTCATCAGATGATTTAACATTAGACACACGTAGAGATTAATGACAAAACGAAGAATCAAAGTTTAACACTTGTAGCGGGGACTGTAGCTTTCAGAGCCGATGGGATGCCATTGCTCCTCTAGGGGAAGTCGAATATTGAAGCAAAGTGATGCCTTCACAGATGGACGAGCATAATCGGGAAGAGCTTGCATTTATTGAATAATGCCAGAAACACCGCATATCTTGTTTCCCTTCACCCATTCTCGTAACTCCAGGCTGCACGGGCTCCTGAGAAAAACACAGCCGTGGACATTGATGCTCAGATGTACTGACTTTGAGCTTTTCTCTTCCTTGTCACTACCTCCCTGCCTGGGAATCATCTCTTGGGAAGGTTTGGAGACACCAATCAATGGAAACCCATTTCCAAATGCTTAAGCAAAATGGCGACTCCCTGGTTCCCATGAGCGGCTGAAAGTGTACACACAGGTGTGGTGTCCAGACCAGCAGGAACCGGCTCTCAGACTTGCTCTGGGTTCTCTTGTTCGTTCTCTAAATGTTGGCTTCATTCTTTCAGTAACCATGTAGGGGACCTGGTTTTCCTGGAGGCTCTGGACCTCACATCTTTTCAGCTTTTCTGCAAGTTAAAAAAAGGACTTCTGTGTCTCATTTGCCATTCACAAATTCTCAAGGAAGTTATCAGCCCCTGAGTTACACATTCACCCACCGGACCCGTCACTGCTGCTGAGGGAAGATCTGCCGAGGTCTTCCCTTGATCATGAACCCAATCCTGTGTCTGGGAGTTTGCAGCAAGGCTCTGGGAAGACACACCCATGACCATCCTGCCGCCAGCGTCCCAACTCTCTCCCGTCAGAGGCTTGCTTAGAAAGCCTTCCTCGCCACTTCTGCCCCCACTCACCACACACACCAACCTGGGCAGATAGGTGCTTGTATCTCGATCGTCCCATGCCAGCGGTCGAATCTATTGTAAGAGACAGAGATTTCTGCCCCCTGGGGGAATCAGGCACCCTGCCCTTTATCTGTTGTGCTTTGCAAGACTGGAGCTTTAAGCATGTGAGTCTGGTGGGGTGGAAGTCAGGAGGAGGAAACAGCACTTGGTCTATTATGCTGTTCGTCTGATGCTGGAATCCATAATCGTGAGCCTAAATCCCTTCAGTTGGGAGAAGTCAAGGTTATGGTTGATGGTCTGTGGTGGACGGTCTGTGGCTGAGCAGCAGAACTAGCAGGGGGCTGGATGAGTCTTGACTTTGCCACGGTTTCGATGTGCAGCCTTGACTCAGGGAGGCTTTGTGTCTTGATGTCTTCATCTGCAAAGTGAGGAGGAAGCTCTAGAACTTTTCAGTGTTGATCTTCTTGGACACTCTTGCCTGCTCCCAGGCACATGGCTTCTCATTCCTCCCTTCAGCAGAGCAGGTGCACGGGGCTTCTCTGTGTTTGAATGCTCACAGGTACTTCTCTTTTGATAATGTCACTGGTTTTCCTCGGTGAAACAGCCCTCCCCATCCTCAGTACATGGGGTTTGGTTTGGTTCAACACCTCCGTGCAACTCAAATCTGATTCAGGGCCCGTGGCCTTATTTGAGATGATGCCAGTCAGGCTGGGAACTGTTCATAGAACAATCAGAAAAAAAGCGGTCAACGGAGATGTCCACACTGAGGAAAGCCAGGTTGGGAAGATGGAGAGATGTAGGGCCATTTAAACACCTGGATCCAGCCATTCCTGAAGGATCTACTTGGAATTTGTCAGTTACTTGGGTCCACGAAGGACCCAGGAGCCAATGTGAGTCGGTTTCTTTAACTTGCAAGTTAATGGGTCAAAATGAATACAGGACAGGAACCATTTGTGGTTTCTGAATCCTGACAGCCCAGCCCAGGGCCTGGCAGAATGTGGGTGTCTGATGTAGGTGTTTACGGAGGTGAGTTCCAATCCACAAGGGGTTGCTTTGCTCCTGGCAGGTGTTCTGGTCACTACTATTGCTTACCAAATTGTCCAAATTTAGTGGCTTCAAAGAACAACCTTTTAAAAAATTTTAGGTCATAGCAGGATGGGGTTTTCTCTCCACACTAACTGGGAACTCCACTGGGGAGCCTGGAAGCAGGGGGTGACCAGCTGGCTGAGGACTGGCATTATCTGAAGGTTCCTGTATTCAACACATTGGAGGGACTCTGCTAAGGGCTTGAGACCAGGGCTATTCTCTGGAACATGGACACATACATGCCTCTCCATGTAGCTCTGTGGTCCCTACCCAGGGGTAGTTAGACTTCTTCCTTATACCCCAAGGCTCTGTGAATAAGGGCTCTGGCACCAGGTGACCTACCTTCTTTGACCTACCTTGGTAGGCACAGGGCATCACCTTTTCGTCAGTCCTTTGAGAGGCACAAGTTCCTTCAGATCCTTGGGAAAGGAACAGAGACACACCCCTGGATGGGGCAGTGTTGAGATGGCTTTGCGAAGAGCTTACGGCTGGGAGGCACGGTTGCGACCATCTTTGGGAACTAGAGGGTGCCACGGTTAGCTCCTGAAGGACATTGATTGGGTCAGTGGTAGGGAGAGGTTAGCATTGTTGGATAAATTAAATTATCAGAATTAGCAATGGGTTATTTATTACTTATTCGCACTCATTCCTGTAGTCTTCGTTTTCCTGCCCAGCCTGAAGGCAGAGAGTGGTGGACAAGAGTGCTCTGGAGGAAGGAAGGGCCAAGGGTGCACCCACACTGGTCTCAGAAGGCGACCGGGGGGCACCTGTGCTTTCTGCTGCCCGGGCAGGTGATTGTCGGCACCGGCTGAGGCTGGACTCTGGAGGGGCCCAGTTCCCCAGCCCAGGTGAGCAGCTCGACTTCCTGCCACCATGCACAAGTTATATAAACACCCAGCAACACCGTTTTTAAACAGCAAGTCTGACACTCAACTTGAACTTGGAGGTGCAACAGCTCACGAACAGAATCTGAAAATCTGGCACGACTGGTTTCTACCCCAGTCATCACTTTTCGCTAAGTGTGTGCACGGTACGAAAATCAACAGAGAGCTTTTACCCCTGCAGACACCTCATCAAGGAAAATTTGCGATTATATAAGGTGTCTTGTGGGTTTTTTGTTAGTTTGTTGCGTTTTCTTCCCCCCAAGCCTTGGCATTTTTATGCAGAAGAGAAAAACTTTCAGAACAACAGGGAAAAAAAAAAAACCAAACCCAAGTTATTTTAAACTCTGGGATGAGTAACGTTGATTTGTAGGAATTGTTTCTCTGACTTCTGGGTTATTGATGTCTGAGAGGTCTAATGGGAGCAAAATACCAACACGATTTTCACTTACGAGTCTGATTCCCATGGAGATCATTTAGTATCATGCTAACAAAATCTGTATCTGGCCTTGACCCGGCAGAAACACCATAAATTATGTGGATAGTCAAATAGCGAAACTGGACAAGGAAAAAAGACAACATTGTAAGAACGCATTTCTGCTCCTAGAAAAGAATAGTGGCTGATTGCTGTCTGCTAAGCAGAGAGCCATTGCCGGGGTGCTAGGTACCAGTGGGTATCCTGAATCAATCCTAGGACAGCCCAACACGTCAGGTGAAAGCATCCTCTACAATTCTGAAGATAAGGAAATGGAGGCAGAGGGAGGTTAAGCAACTTGGCCGAGGTCACACAGCTTTCAGTCCAAATCCAAGTAGAGGCTTCCCCGTAACCCAGTCTACTGCGCTACCACAGGCTGGACAGGGGAACTGGGAAATTAACAGTGTGGCAAGTTTCCTGCTAGCAAACCCCAGTCGGAGAAGAGAAACGTTCTGGAATGCCTGCATTATCCTGCATTATTCTGGGCAGTTAGAATACAGCAGGGAACAAAGCAGACAGAGCTATTGCTCTCAGGAATTCACGCACACTCCAGGTAGGGGAGAACGGCATTAAACCAACACGGTATTTCTTATCTCACACACAGTATTTTATGTTAGTGTTTAGTATATAGCACTTCAGTGTTGACAAGCAACGTGACACCCTACAGAAGATGAGGGTAGAAAGCTATTATGTCCAGGAGGGAGTCTGCCTTGGCGTGATTTCTAGCAGAGACCAGAATGAGCCTTATACATATCCAACGGAGGGGTGTTCCAGGCAGAGGGAGCGGTCTGTGCAATGGCCCTGAGTCAGGAGCAATGCTGGTGCGTTGGAGGAGGCAGTGCCACTGGCTGAAACAGAAGAGGAGCAGGGACAAGGCGCGCAGCTCACAACACCCTTGCCGAGCATCGCGGGAATGAGACTCTCACTGAGTGATGTGGGAGCCATGGGATGTGTTGACCCCATGGGACCAGAGCTCATTTAAGTTTCTCCAGTATTTCTTTAACCAGGCTGGAAGCAGGAGCCCGGCTAGTGGAGCGAGTTAGAGGACAGATGAAAGATGACCCTTTGGGAGTGAGGGGCCACCTGGACCCGGACTAGCGTGAAACGCTGGGGTTCATGTGGACACTCAGCTATTTCCTGGAACGTGAGAAATGATGGGATGAATGAACAGACCAGCAGCCTGGTCTGTTCTGCTGTTGCCTTTCCCAGAGCTCCAGACCATGTCGTGGGCCCCACGGCCAGCAACGCCTAAGCTTTGCAATATACATTGCAGACATCCAAAAACACATGGCTTTCCCCTCTTGCATCAGGTGCAAAGGTCCTGGGACAGGGCCATGGTTGGTCTAGCTCAGGTGCCACTCTGGACTAGTGCAGGGTACTCCCAGGGAGAGGTGCACCGTCTTGCAGGGTAAACAGCAGGGCCAGATGTGGTAACAAGGGGCACAGCTGGAGGATCTGCCAGATACTACTAATCATCGGCCCCAGGGGGGTGCATGTGTGAAAAGCTCCAGTATTGCTAGTATGATAATCTTAGCCAAACTAATTTTTTGAAGGCCAATGTTGGGGGGAAATTTCTGAAATATTTGATAAATATGTGCGCTTTAAATGCAGATTCCTCATGACAGGTTTTCTGCAAATTTCCAAAGCAGTCTCAGTACAGAAATGCCAGAACAAAAGAAAAAGGCACGAAAAAGAAGGCCCAGAGACTGGAGTTTTAGCTCGTCTGAAGCATGGAACGGAGTCATCGCTACACGTGGACACTCCTCTCGCACTCACACTTTCTACGTAATTTAATCGGTGTGCCAGGGTCTTTAAAAGGCCACAGCAGTTGAGTCTATGACTACCCCTTTCTGGCCCAAATGCAGCCCGAGGGACTGAACCAGGCACTGGGATGGCTGGCTGTCCCCTTGCCCCCTGCCCCACGAAGACCTTTTTCACCAGGCACTGCCATGCTCGGCGGTGCTGGTACAAGTCCGTGTTTCTTCCAGACTCACTGGTCTTTAAATGATACATGAGCAGGACCCCGGGGCTCTCTCTCATGCGGCCCCACGAGGACCCCCCAAAGGACCCAGGTTTGTGTCTTCCCTGGAGAGACCCTCTGCTTCCGCGGAGGACGACAGAGGACGAGAGAATGTGGAGGAAGCTGTCGGCAGCGCCCTGTTGGGAAACATTCACTTGGATCATCAATATGGGTGCATGAGCTCGATTAAAAATACAGCTTGACTAATTCAAACCTGACAACTTGTGTCCTTGGTGACAGCGGGATGTGTCAATCATTGAGTCTCTTTATTCCCGGGAAAACAGGTGTCTTGAGCTGCCACATTCTCACCACTAGGGGTCACTGCAGGCCCACGGATGCTGCCTTCATGCCCCAGGACCACAGGCCCTGAACGTTCTCCCTCCCTGGGCAAGAGGGAACTTTCCAGAACGTCCCGTCTCCAGGGGCTGCTTTTCAGCCTTTTGGATCCACTGACATCATAATGAAAACACGGACCCAGGACCACCTGTTTCTACTCTTTTGAAGCAACAGTTTAAAATGACCTTTTTGGGGCACGTGGTTGGCTCAGTTGTTGAACGTCTGCCTCCCGCTCAGGTCCCGATCCGCGGTCCGGGGATGGAGTCCCGCACAGGGCTCCCTGCTTGGTGGGGAGCCTGCTTCCCCCTCTGCCTCAGCCACACCCCCTGCTCGTGCTCCCTCTCTCTGTGTCAAATGAAAAAATGAAAAAATTAATAAATAAAACGATGTCTTCAACCACCACCCCACCCCCCAACCACATGTGTAGTAGACTCGAAGCTCACTGACCGTGTCAGGTCACTCTGGGGGAGGCAGACCTCTCTCCTGTGATGAGTTAGAACTCGGTTTATAAAGAACTGCCCTACTGGCCTGTGGATCAAGTCACGCACCCAGCAAAGAGCTTTTGATAAACCCAAAAAACTGGCATTGAGGAATTGTTAGAAGTAATCTTTTCAGAAGACTTTTGGGATGATGTGGAGGTCGGGGTCCTCTTGGGCCAATACATCCAGGGGGAGCTGAGCGGGGACCCGGAGATCATCCCTCCCCCGTGGGTAGAGCCCCAGGCAGATGAATCTGCGTCGTTGGGGGACGCTTGCTTCCAGGAAGAAACTGGAATGTATGTGTGGTTTACGCACCGGCCGGGGAGGGCTCTTACTAGGAGGGAAAACAGTTCTCCCCAGCTGTAGTATTCCCGGCCCTATTATTTCCATTTGTTTATTCCCCAAAGCATCCTTAAAGCAATTCCAAATTAGGCCGTTGAGAATGTCCTCCGCTTTCAGCTTTGAAGCCGTGTTCACATGGTTTACAACAACTCTCTTTGATGCTGGCAAATTCGACAAATTGCCGGCAAAGCCTTTTCCTCAGTGGCTGCTCCGACCCAGGGTGGGATCAGTCCCCCTGGGTGTGACCCTCAGAAACGCTCTTTCTGGGCAGGGGTTGGGGGGCATTTTCTCGGGGATAACACTGGGATGTGCGTGTGTGTGTCTGATTCAGGGACTTGCCATCTGCTCCCTGGTTCCCTGGAAGACACAGGGAATATACATTCCAGGTGTCCAGAAACACATGGCTTTCCCCTCTTGTGTCAGGTGCAAAGGTCCTGGGGCAGGGCTGTGGTTGGTCTAGCTCAGGTGCCATTCTAGACTAGTGGCAGGGTACTCCCAGAGAGATGTGCACCGTCTTGCACCCCTCTGAGGGGTGCATCTGTGAGGTCAGAGCCCAGCCCTTGCCAGCCATGAGAAACACCTGTTTTAAGGCACTCCAGAAACCAAACCATCTGGGTGCCTAGTTAGAAAAGCAAACGGTCCTTCCGATGTGTCAGTCTTACCGGGTGGCATGTGGGGCCCAGGAAGCTCCAGCCTTCTCTCCTCTGTGGTTGGCCGTCTTGAGGACTGAGGCACAGTTTGGGGCTTTCTGCGGATTGAGACCTTCAGACCGACCCAGGGGTTGATGGCACAGCCTCAGAAAAGGAAGGGGCAGCTCCTGCAAGGTGCTGGGTCCCAATTATAGCAGAGACGGGGCCAGGAGGGCCTTGACTTTCTCCCACCACCCTTCTCCCCCCACCCCAGGCGTCAGCCACAGGCTTCTTGCTGGGCTTTGGGCTTTGACAGCCCTCACGGACTTCGCACTTGCTGTCCCCTCCACCTGCACATTTATGGCCCAGATCGGCCCCGTGGGTCCTTCTCTTCAGGCAGGTCCTGCTTCTAAGGCCAGCTTCCCCGAGACGCCTTACCAGCCCTCTCTCAAGGTAAACAGGATCCTGTCCGGGGTTCTTCAAGGGTCTTTCTAAAAGCATCACGTTTTTTGCTCGGTTGCTGTCTGGTTGTCCCCATGAGAATACAGGCTCCGTGGTGGTGGGTCCCCTGGCTAGATCTCCAGAGCCCAGCCAATGACAGGCATGTCATAGATACGCACTGTGTGCAGCTGGGGATCCGCAGAAACCCCTCACCACTGAGGACCCCGCCTGTGAGGACCACACTTCCCCCTGCTAGGCCGGGGATCCGGCCTGGCTCTGCGTCTTGCAGGGAGAGGGGGTGCGAGCGAGCAACAGCAAGCCGCCTCGTCCCAGTCTCCAGGGAAAGACACGTGTACAGAAAGCCCGGAAGAACTCTCTGCAGCTTCTCCCCAAGCGCCCTGGGTTCCTCACCTTCCACAGAGGCTGAGCAGGCTAGAGGAGGGAACGCAGGGTTCACCCGAGAGTGCTGCTTACCGCTTCAGAGAGGACCCCGTAGGGTCTGTTGAACTTTAGTGCGGATCCATACATCAGTAAAGTCAGGCAAGTGGGGTCCCTTTAGGCCCACTGAGGGGTCACCTGGAGACGCCCTGGGTTACCTGGGAGGCTGAGAGCCTGGGTTCCTAACGTTTGCTTATGGAGCCCAAGGACATGAACAAGAAAGGACTGAGTGGTGGTGGGGGGAAGAACGGTCCAGATGTGAGGGAGGGGACCCAGAAGAGTCCGCAGGTGCAGCGACCTAACACGGTCATCATCCGTGCCTCCTGCTGGGAGTCCTGTGTGGGTTGGCAGGGGTTCTGCCCCCACCCGGACCTGCTGGGCCGGCGGATGGGGACGCCCCCCTTCCCGCAGCGGCATCTTCTCGAACCTGCGGTCTCCTCCAGCCTCCTGGTGGGGGACCTACAGACCACAGAGCAACAGGGGGGCTCTCGTGGCCTCATCCTGGAAGGGACCCTCATCACCTCTGCTCATCTTCCATCGGTCACCTTCTAGGGGACTGAGAAGCGCACTCGTGCCTGTCTCCAGGACAGAAGGACAGGTCCCCGGGAACCGCAGTAGCGTCATCCTCAAGGACACTTCCTGGCAGCCACAGGAGACAATCCTGCTGGAGGGATGCCGTCCCCCAGCCTCCCCAGCAAGCGCAGAGGTGTTCCTGGCGGCTCCGCTGAACTCCGGATCGGAACGCTGTCACCACTCTTGAAAGAGACAAGCCGTTTCTGGCCTTTTATTTCCAAGAATTTGGGGAGATTGACAGGGGAGAAAGGAAGTTTTTTTTTCAAAAAGCCTCCTGCAGGAGGGGTGATCTGGAGGCTCACACGCAGTGTTTCCCACACGTGAGCGAGTTCTCCCCATCTCTGCGAGCTCTGTCCTGGAGAGAAGACGGCCGGAGAGACCTTACCATTAGCGAGGCTACGCTCCCCTTCAAGTCAACCTATTCCTCAGAAACTCACGGAACTGAGTTTGAAAGGAAACATACCAGCAAGGTAACCGTAAAGTGGGACAGTAAAAATATGGATAATCAGAGCAAAAATACAGCAGCGTTAATACATTCTAGTTAGATGGCCTCCCTCTGAGCAGAAAGATGTTTCCTCTATTTTATTTTATTTTTTAAAACATCTTAATCTATTTATTTGAGACAGAGAGAGAGCATGAGGTGGGGAGTTTCAGAGGGAGAAGCAGACTCCCCACTGAGCAGGGAGCCCGATGCGGGATTCGTTCCTGGGATCCCAGGATCATGACCTGAGCCAAAGGCAGTTACTTAACTGACTGAGCCACCCAGGCGTCCTAGTTCCTCTATTTTAAAAGCAAGGGTACTTGCAACTATTAACAGTTTGTGGCAGTTTGAGCCTTTCTCTCTGATGCTACTGGAGGAACTGGAGGAGGAGGTCTAGTCTTTCAGCACCTAAACGCGCCTCCCCCACCACCGCTGGCATAATTCCCTTCCACACTGAAGTCCTGCAGGCTCCTTCCCACCATTACCAGCCCCGCCCCCCGACAAAGCCAGCACCTCCTGCCACCGGCTGTAGAGCGCACTTCTCTTGAAAGACAGCGACCCCGCAGTGCCTTACGTAACAGCGTAATCCACACAGCACATAGCACAACAATTAGTACTATTTAATTACTGACAAAATTAGGCTTACGCATTGATTTATGGCCCTGCAGATGAAACCCATATTCTTGCAGGAAAGCAACTATACAATTAATTGTAATCTTACAATTAATTGGAGAGAAACAAAGCAGGAGCTTCGGATGAGATGTTGTCCCAGAGGCATGGCGGCAGCCTGGGACCTGGCAGGCCTGGAAGCTTCTCCGGGGCTTGGAAGCCTCGGCTCACCCCACGATTAGTTGTGCTAATTACCCAAAGAAGATTAGATGTCTTCACTCAACCAGCACACTGAAGAAGCCATTCCTGTATTTTATTTTAGCCACTGATCAGGTTTCTGGAGTTGTAGCTTCCCCCAAAGCTTCCACAGCAAAGAATAGGAAAAAAACTTTGCCTAGCGGGCCACGCATAATAGGGAAATGGTTCACAACCCCGGGCAGGAGCTGGAAGCTGTCGGCCAGATTTCATCCTAAGGACACAGATAAATCTTCTGCAATGACACCTCTCCCCAACCCCTCCCCCCAAAAGGAACATCTGATGACGGCAATTCTGGGTGAAAAAAAATCTTAATTTGATTTAGGAATATAAAGGGATTGTTTTCCATAAAGAACAGGGACCACGATTTCTCGTCTATAAATTTGGGAAATGCTACAAAACAATAGACTCTGTTTCACATTAAGACCGACCCCGGCAGCCTGGAGTTGGGGTTTAATACAGACTCTGGGCCAACCAGGGGGAGCCCCGGCGAAGGTGTGCAGGGGGTTAAACCCCAGTTTCCCCCAGTTTGGAGGTGAAGGACCTAAGGAGGCAGGGGTCCTGGGACAAGCTGCGTGAGCTTCCCTAGGAGCCGGTTAATGAAGTTTTAATGGTACAAACCAGCCTCATTGGAGGGTTCTGGCGTGGGCTCGGCACTGGGCAGGGGGGAGGGCCGCTCACGAAGCTTCCAGAGGGATGTTAATATTTTCTCAAGTTCCGGAAGTGCTGACATACATCATCTCTTTCACTCTTGCTGCATTAGCTCTCTACAATTTTATAGGAGCCCCAAAGAGAAGAGGCCCACGTTTGAGAGACAAAAGAAAAACAGGAAGACGGGACATACATTAGAAGAGTAAGTGCAGAATCAAGAAGGCTTGCAGGTGTCAAAGAGAGTGAAAGCTGGAGAGACAGTCCCTTGCAGAGCCACACTTGCTTGTCTGATCTTCCTGGAAACTTTGAAAGCTAAAAACTCTTCAAGCTCTGGTATATTTTTGCAACCAGGGGCATCTGGAGTAAAACATCTGTTGCTCTCTTAGTCGATGATAATGACCCATTTTTACCTCCTGGGTAAACTCCCCTCCTTTGATTTCGCGGCTGTCTGTCGTCTAACAATATTTCGTAAACACTCAGGAAGCTTTCACTCCGATTTTGATCTGGTTAATTCAAAGGCTCGCAGGGAGCCCAAGAGTCCTTGCATTTAAATCGCAGGACGCTGCTTAGTGATCTCGGTTCCGGGTTGTCTTAATTAGGGATCCAGGGCGGTAGAAACCAAGAACCTTGTCTGTTTTCTCTCAAGGCCACGTTGGCTCTCCACCGGGCCATCCCCAGATGCGGCTGGGCCAGCGGAGGGCAAGATGGAATTCTTTGAGGATCCCTGACGTGGTGGCCATTCCAGGGATCCGGGCTGGGGGCCGGGACGGCGTGTCGGAGGCCCTCCTGCTCAGAGCTGGTCCGGAAAAGCCCAGCGCAGGCTGAGAGACCCTCCGCGGCGACCTTTGTGTCCACTGGCCAGAGGTTTGGTGGGGAAGGGAAGGCAAATGGGTCTCGCCACCTGTTGGGGGGGGTGGGCAGCTGGGTTGGGCAGCTCGAGCCCGGTTCCCAGCGGCCTCCCAGCGGCCCCTCCCAGCCTCGCCCGCGGGGCGGGGGTGACGGCGAGGGCGGGGCGGGCGGGCCGGGGGAGGTGGGCTTGACTTCGCCGATTGGGGCTCACGGCCGTCACTCCGAAAGGGTGGGGCTTTTCAAAAAAAGACAAATTCGGAAGGCAAAGCCCCCCAGCCGCGCTGGGCACAGCGGCGCTCGGTCTTGGCCAAGCGAGGCCACCGCGCGGGTCCCCGAGCCAGCGGGCGCTCCTCCGCGCGCCGGGGCCGAGTCTCCCCTGCCGGCCGTGCGCTCTGCGCGCCGGGGCCGCGGGCGGGGGCCGGAGCCGGGCGCGCGGGGGCGGCACCG